>NW_025728178.1:0-279989 GCF_021461385.2 Schistocerca piceifrons
AAAGGAACAATGACGACTTAAGTACGAGAAAACTGACTCTTCTTACTGTCTATGTTTTGAACCATTCCTGTGGCACTAGTTATAGAATCCGATGCTTCACTTCATGTCTACTGCATCAGCCTGACCTTCTTATTGACGATGAAACACAGAAATTGCATCGGGAATTATACACAAAAGGCACAAAGCCTACTTAAGTACAAGAAAACTGACTCCTCATACGGTCTATGTTTTGAACAATTCCAGTGCCACTAGTTATACATTCTGATATTTCACTTCAGGTGTACTGTATCCCTCTGACCTTCCTATTGACGATGGAACACAGAAATTGCATCGGAATTAAATACAAAAGCACAATGCCTACTTAAGTACAAGATAACTGACTCTTCTTACTGTCCATGATTTGAACCATTCCTGTGCCACTAGTTATAGATTCCGATGCTTCACATCAGGTTTATTGTATCCCTCTGACCTTCTTATTGACGATGAAACACAGATATGGCATTAAAATTAAATACAAAATGCACAATGCCGTCTTAAGTACAAGAAAACTTACTCTTCTTTCTGTCTATGTTTTGAACCATTCCTGTGACACTAGTTATAGATTCCGATGCTTCACTTCAGGTTTACTGTATCCCTCTGACATTCTTATTGACGATGAAACAAAGAAATTTCATCAGAATTAAATACAAAAGACACAATGAACACTTAAGTACAAGAAAACTGACACTTCTTACTCTCTATGTTTTGAACCATTCCTGTGACACTAGTTATATATTCCGATGCTTCACTTCAAGCTTACTGTATTCCTCTGACCTTGTTATTGACGATGAAACACAGAAGTTGCATCGGAATTAAATACAAAAGGCGCAATGCCGACTTAAGTACAAGATGACTGACTCTTCTTACAGTCTATGATTTGAACCATTCCTTTGACACTAGTTATAGATTCCGATTCTTCACTTCAGGTTTACTGAATCCCTCTGACCTTCTTATTGACGATGAAACACAGAAATGGCATCGGAATAAAATACAATAGGCACAATGCCGACTCAAAAACAAGAAGACCTGCTCTTCTTACTGTCTATGTTATGAACCTTTCCTGTGACACCGGTTTTAGATTACGATGCTTCACTTCAGGTTTAATGTATCCCTTGGACCTTCTTAATGACGATGAAACACAAAATCGCATCGGAATTATATACAAAAGGCACAATGCCGTCTTAAGTACAAGGGAAACTGACTTTTCTTACTGTCTAGGTTTTGAACCATTCCTGTGACACTAGTTATAGATTCCGAAGCTTCACTTCGGGTTTACTGTATCCCTCTGACCCTCCTATTGTCGATGAAACACAGAAATTGCATCGGAATTAAATACAAAAGTCACAATGCCGACTTAAGTACAAGAAAACTGACTCTTCTTACTGTCTATGTTTTGAACCACTCCTGTGAGACCGGTTTTAGATTTCGATGCTTCACTTCAGGTTTACTGTTTCCCATGGACCTTCTGATATTGACCACGAAACACAGAAATTCCATCGGAATTAAATACAGAAGGCACAATGCCTACTTAAGTACAAGAAAACTGACTCTTCTTAGTGTCTATGTTTTGAATCATTCCTGTGACACTAACTATAGATTCCGATGCTTCACTTCAGGTTTAATGTACCCTCTGACGATCTTATTGACGATGAAACACTGAAATTGCAACGACACTAAATACAAAAGGGACAATGCCGACTTAAGAACAAGAAAACTGACTCTTCTTACTGAACTATGATTTGAACCATTCCTGTGACACTAGTTATAGATTCCGATGCTTCACTTCAGGTTTACTGTATCCCTCGGACCTTCTTATTGAAGATGAATTATAGAAATTGCATCGGAATGTAATACAAAAGGCACAAAGCCGACTCAAGTACGAGAAGACTGGCTTTTCTGACTGTCTATGTTTTGAAACTATTCCTGTGACACTAGTTATAGATTCCGATGCTTCACTTCAGGTTTACTGTATCCCTCCGACCTCCTTATTGACGATGAAACTCAGAATTTGCATCGGAATTAAATACAAAAAGCACAATGACGACTTACGTACAACAAAACTGACTCTTCTTACTGTCTATGTTTGAATTATTCCTGTGACACTAGTTATAGATTCCAATGCTTCACTTGATGTTTACTGTATCAGTCTGACCTTCTTAATGACGATGAAACACAGAAATTGCATCGGAATTATATACAAAAGGCACAATGCCGTCTTAATCACAAGAATACTGACTCTTCTTACAGTCAATGTTTTGAACCATTCCTGTGACACTAGATATAGATTCCGATGCTTCACTTCAGGTATTCTGTATACCTCTGACCTTCTTATTGACGATGAAACACAGAAATTTCATCGGAATAAAATACAAAAGACACAATGCCCACTTAAGTACAAGGAAAACTGACTCTTCTTATAGTCTATGTTTTTGAACCATTCATGTGACACTAGTTGTAGAATCTGATGCTTCACTTCAGGTTTACTGTCTCCCTCTGACCTTCTTATTGACGATGAAACACAGAAATTGCATCGGAATTAAATACGAAAGGCACAATGTCTACTTAATTACAAGATAACTGACTCTTCTTACTGTCTATGTTTTGAACCATTCCTATGCCACTATTTATAGATTCCGATTCTTCACTTCAGGTTTACTGAATCCCACTGACCTTCTTATTGACGATGAATCACAGAAATTGCATCGGAATTAAATACTATAGGCACAACGCAGATTCAAATACAAGAAGACTTGCTCTTCTTACTGTCTATGTTATGAACCTTTCCTGTGAGACCGGTTTTAGATTCCGATGCTTCACTTCAGGTTTACTGTATCCCGTGGACCTTCTTATTGACGAAGAAACACAAAAATTGCATCGGAATTAAAGAGAAAAGGCACAATGCCGACTTAAGTACAAGAAAACCGACTCTTCTTACTGTCTATGTTCTGAACCATTCCTGTGACACCAGTGATAGATTCCGAAGCTTCACTTCGGGTTTACTGTATCCCTCTGAACCTCTTATTGTCGATGAAACACAGAAATTGCATCGGAATTAAATACAAAAGTCACAATGCCGACTTAAGTACAAGAGAACTGACTCTTCTTACTGTCTATGTTTTGAACCACTCCTGTGAGACCGGTTTTAGATTTCGATGCTTCACTTCAGGTTTACTGTATAGCATGGACCTTCAATATTGACCACGAAACACAGAAATTCCATCGGAATTAAATACAAAAGGCACAATGCCTACTTAAGTACAAGAAAACTAACTCTTCTTAGTGTCTATGTTTTGAACTATTCCTGTGACACTAGTTATAGATTCCGATGCTTCACTTCAGGTTTAATGTACCCTCTGACGAACTTATTGACGATGAAACACTGAAATTGCAACGACACTAAATACAAAAGGGACAATGCCGACTTAAGAACAAGAAAACTGACTCTTCTTACTGTCTATGTTTTGAACCATTCATGTGACACTAGTTATAGATTCCGATGCTTCACTTCACTTTTAATGTATCCCTTGGACCTTCTTATTGACGACGAAACACAGAATTTGCATCGGAAATAAATTCAAAAGCAAATGCCGACTTAAGTACAAGAAAACTGACTCGTCTTACTGTCTATGTTTTGAACTATTCCTGTGACACTAGTTATAGATTCCGATGCTTCACTTCAGGTTTACTGTATCCCTCCGACCTCCTTATTGACGATGAAACTCAGAATTTGCATCGGAATTAAATACAAAAGAAACAATGACGACTTACGTACAACAAAACTGACTCTTCTTACTGTCTATGTTTTGAATTATTCCTGTGACACTAGTTATAGATTCCAATGCTTCACTTGATGTTTACTGTATCAGTCTGACCTTCTTAATGACGATGAAACACAGAAATTGCAACGGAATTATATACAAAAGGCACAATGCCGTCTTGAGTACAAGAAAACTGACTCTTCTTACTGTCTATGTTTTGAACCATTCCTGTGACACTAGATATAGATTCCGATGCTTCACTTCAGGTATTCTGTATCCCTCTGACCTTCTTATTGACGATGGAACACAGAAATTTCATCGGAATAAAATACAAAAGACACAATGCCCACTTAAGTACAAGAAAACTGACTCTTCTTACTGTCTATGTTTTGAACGATTCCTGTGACACTAGTTATATATTCCGATGCATTACTTCAAGATTACTATATCCCTCTGACCTTCTTATTGACGATGAAACACAGAAATTGCATCGGAATTATATACAAAAGGCACAATGCTGACTTAAGTACAAGAAAACTGACTCTTCTTACAGTCTATGTTTTGAACCATTCCTGTGACACTAGTTATAGATTCCGATGCTTCACTTCAGGTTTACTGTATCCCTCTGACCTTCAGATTGACGATGCAACACAGAAATTGCATCGGAATTAAATACGAAAGGCACAATGCCTACTTAAGTACAAGATAACTGATTCTTCTTACTGTCTATATTTTGAAACATTCCTGTGCCACTATTTACAGATTCGATGCTTCACTTCTGGTTTACTGTATCCCTCTGACCTTCTTATTGACGATGAAATACAAATATTGCATCGGAATTAAATACAAAAGGCACAATGCCGTCTTAAGTACAAGAAAACTGACACTTCTTACTGTCTTTGTTGTGAACCATTCCTGAGACACTAGTTATAGATTCCGATGCTTCACTTCAAGCTGACTGTATGCCTCTGACCTTCTCATTGGCGAGGAAACACAGAAATTGCATCGCAAATAAATACAAAAGGCACAATGCCGACTTCAGTACAAGAAGACTGACTGTTGTTACTGTCTATGTTTTGAACCATTCCTGTGACACTAGTTACAGATTCCGATTTTTCACTTCAGGTTTACTGAATCCGCTGACCTTCTTATTGACGATAAATCACAGAAATTGCATCGGAATTAAATACAAAAGGCACAAACGCCGACTCAAATACAAGAAGACTGGCTCTTCTTACTGTCTATGTTACGAACCTTTCTTGTGAGACCGGTTTTAGATTCCGATGCTTCACTTCAGGTTTACTGTATCCCGTGGACCTTCTTATTGACGAAGAAACACAAAAATTGCATCGGAATTAAATAGAAAAGGCACAATACCGACTAAAGTACCAGATAACTGACTCTTCTTACTGTCAATGTTTTTGAACCATTCCCGTGTAACTAGTTATAGATTCCGAAGCTTCACTTCAGGTTTACTGTAACCCTCTGACCTTCATATTGACGATGAAACACAGAAATTGCATCGGAATTAAATACAAAAGGCACAATGCCGAACTTAAGTACAAGAAAACTGACTCTTCTTACTGTCTATGTTTTGAACGACTCCTGTGACACTAGTTATAGTTTCCGATGCTTCACTTCAGGTTTACTGTATCCCATGGACCTTCTTATTGACGACGAAACACAGAAATTGCATCGGAATTAAATACAAAAAGCACAATGCGACTTAAGTACAAGAAAACTGTTTCTTCTTACTGTCTATGTTTTGAACCACTCCTGTGACACTAGTTATAGTTTCCGATGCTTCACTTCAGGTTTACTGTATCCCTCGGACCTTCTTATTGAAGATGAATTATAGAAATTGCATCGGAATGTAATACAAAAGGCACAATGCCGACTCAAGTACGAGAAGACTGACTCTTATTACTGTCTATGTTTTGAATTATTCCTGTGACACTAGTTATAGATTCCAATGCTTCTTTTCATGTTTACTGTATCAGTCTGACCTTCTTAATGACGATGAAACACAGAAATTGCATCGGAATTATATACAAAAGGCACAATGCCGTCTTAAGCACAAGAAAACTGACTCTTCTTACTGTCAATGTTTTGAACCATTCCTGTGACACTAGATATGGATTCCGATGCTTCACTTCAGGTATTCCTGTATCCCTCTGACCTTCTTATTGACGATGAAACACAGAAATTTCATCGGAATATAATACAAAAGACACAATGCTCACTTAAGTACAAGAAAACTGAGTCTCCTTACTGTCTATGTTTTGAACCATTCCTGTGACAACTAGTTATATATTCCGATGCATTGCTTCAAGCTTACTGTATCCCTCTGACCTTCTTATTGACGATGAAACACAGAAATTGCATTGGAATAAAATACAACAGGCACAATGACGACTTAAGTACAAGAAAACTGACTCTGCTTACTGTCTACGTTTTGAACCATTCCTGTGACACTAGTTATAGATTCCGATGCTTCACTTCATGTTTACTGTATCAGTCTGACCTTCTTATTGACGATGAAACACAGAAATTGCATCGGAATTATATACAAAAGGCACAATGCTGACTTAAGTACAAGAAAACTTACTTTTCTTACTGTCTTTGTCGTGAACCATTCCTGAGACACTAGTTATAGATTCCGATGCTTCACTTCAAGCTTACTGTATGCCTCTGACCTTCTCATTGACGATGAAACACAGAAATTGCATCGGAATTAAATACAAAAGGCACAATGCCGACATAAGTACAAGAAGACTGACGCTTGTTGCTGTCTATGTTTTGAACCAATCCTGTGACACTAGTTACAGATTCCGATTCTTCACTTCAGGTTTACTGAATCACACTGAACTTCTTATTGACGATGAATCACAGAAATTGCATCGGAATTAAATACAATAGCCACAACGCCGATTCAAAATACAAGAAGACTGGCTCTTCTTACTGTCTATGTTATGAACCTTTCCTGAGAGACCGGTTTTAGATTCCGATGCTTCACTTCAGGTTTACTGTATCCCGTGGACCTTCTTATTGACGAAGGAAACACAAAAATTGCATCGGAATTAAATAGAAAAGGCACAATGCCGACTAAAGTACAAGAAAACTGACTCTTCTTACTGTATATGTTTTGAACCATTACTGTGACACTAGTTATAGATTCCGATGCTTCACTTCAAGTTTACTGTATCCCTCTGACCATCTTATTGACGATGAAACACAGAAATTGCATCGGAATTAAATAAAGAAGGCACAATGCCGCCTTAAGTACAAGAAAACTGACTCTTCTTACTGTCTATGTTTTGAACCATTCCTGTGACACCAGTTATAGATTCAGATGCTTCACGTCGGGTTTACTGTATCCCTCTGACCCTCTTATTGTCGATGAAACACAGAAATTGCATCGGAATTAAATACAGAAGTCACAATGTCGACTAAAGTACAAGAAAACTGACTATTCTTACAGTCTATGTATTGATCCACTCCTGTGCCACTAGTTATAGTTTCCGATGCTTCACTTCAGGTTCACTGTATCCCTCTGACCTTCTTATTGAAGATGAAACATAGAAATTGCATCGGAATTTGATACAAAAGGCACAATGCCGACTTAAGTACAAGAAGACTGACTCTTCTTACTGTCTATGTTTTGAACCATTCCTGTGACACTAGTTATAGATTCCGATGCTTCACTTCAGGTTTACTGTATCCCTGGGTCCTTATTATTGACGACGAAACACAGAAATTGCATCGGAATTAAATACAAAAGCACAATTCCGACTTAAGTACAAGAAAACTGACTCTTTTCAATTTCTATGCTTTGAACCATTCCTGTGACACTAGTTATACATTCCGATGCTTCACTTCATGTTTACTGGATCCCTCTGACCTCCTTATTGACGATGAAACTCAGAAATTGCATCGGAATCAATACAAAAGGCACAATGCCGACCCAAGTACAAGAAAACTGGCTCTTCTTACTGTCTATGTTTTAAACCATTCCTGTGACACTAGTAACAGATTCCGATGCTACAATTCAGTTTTACTGTATCCCTCTGACCTTCTTATTGACGATGAAAAACAAAAATTGCATCGGAATTAAATACAAAAGGCACAATGCCGACTTAAGTACAAGAAAACTGACTCTTCTTACTGTCTATGTTTTGAACCATTCCTGTGGACACCAGTTATAGATTCCGAAGCTTCACTTCGGGTTTACTGTATCCCTCTGACCCTCTTATTGTCGATGAAACACAGAAATTGGATCGGTATTAAATACAAAAGTCACAATGCCGACTTAAGTACAAGAAAACTGACTCTTCTTACTGTCTATGTTTTGAACCACTCCTGTGACACTAGTTATAGTTTCCGATGCTTCACTTCAGGTTTACTGTATCCCTCGGACCTTCTTATTGAAGATGAATTATAGAAATTGCATCGGAATCTAATACAAAAGGCACAATGCCGACTTAAGTACAACAAAACTGACTCTTCTTACTGTCTATGTTTTGAACCACTCCTGTGACACTAGTTATAGTTTCCGATGCTTCACTTCAGGTTTACTGTATCCCTCGGAACTTCTTATTGAAGATGAATTATAGAAATTGCATCGGAATGTAATACAAAGGGCACTATGCCGACTTAAGTACAAGAAGACTGACTCTTCTTACTGTCTATGATTTGAACCATTCCTGTGACACTAGTTATAGATTCCGATGCTTCACTTCATGTCAACTGTATCAGTCTTACCTTCTTATTGACGATGAAACAAAGAAATTGCATCGGAATTATATACAAAATGCACAAAGCCCTACTTAAGTACAAGAAAACTGACTCCTCTTACGGTCTATGTTTTGAACCATTCCTGTGCCACTAGTTACAGATTCCGATGCTTCACATCAGGTTTATTGTATTCCCTCTGTCCTTCTTATTGACGATGAAACACAGATATGGCATTAAAATTAAATACAAAAGGCACAATGCCGTCTTAAGTACAAGAAAACTTTCTCTTCTTACTGTCTATGATATGAATCATTCCTGTGACACTAGTTATAGATTCCGATGCTTCACTTCAGCTTTACTGTATCCCTCAGATCTTCTTATTGACGATGAAACACAGAAATTTCATCGGAATTAAATACAAAAGACACAATGCCCACATAATTACAAGAAAACTGACACTTCTTACTGTCTATGCTTTGAACCATTCCTGTGACACTAGTTATATATTCCGATGCTTCACTTCAAGCTTACTGTATCCCTCTGACCTTCTTATTGACGATGAAACACAGAAATTGCATCGGAATTAAATACAAAAGACGCAATGCCAACTTAAGTATAAGATGACTGACTCTTCTTACAGTCTATGATTTGAACCATTCCTGTGACACTAGTTATTGATTGCGATTCTTCACTTCAGGTTTAATGAATCCCTCTGACCTTCTTATTGACGATTGAAACACAGAAATTGCATCGGAATTAAATACAATAGGCACAATGCCGACTCAAATACAAGAAAACTGATTCTTCTTACTTTCTATGTTTTGAACCATTCCTGTGACACTAGTTATTGATTCCGATGCTTACCCGTCAGGTTTACTGGATCCCTCTGACCACCTTATTGACGATAAAACACAGAAATTGCATCGGAGTTAAATACACATAGGCACAATGCCGACTCAAATACAAGAAGACTGGCTCTTCTTACTGTCTATGTTTTAAACCATTCCTGTGACACTAGTAACAGATTCCGATGCATCATTCAGTTTTACTGTATCCCTCTGACCTTCTTATTGACGATGAAACACAAAAATTGCATCGGAATTAAATACAAAAGCACAATGCCGTCTTAAGTACAAGAAAACTGACTCTTCTTACTGTCTATGTTTTGAACCATTCCTGTGACACTAGTTACAGATTCCGATGCTTCATTTTATGTTTACTGTATCATTCTGACCTTCTTATTGACGATGAAACACAGAAATTGCATCGGAATTAAATACAAAATGCACAATGCCGACTCAAGTACGAGAAGACTGGCTCTTCCGACTGTCTATGTTTTGAACTATTCCTGTGACACTAGTTATAGATTCCGATTCTTCACTTCTGGTTTACTGTATCCCTCCGGCCTCCTTATTGACGATGAAACTCAGAATTTGCATCGTAATTAAATACAAAAGGCACAATGACGGCTTACGTACAAGAAAACTGACTCTTCTTACTGTCTATGTTTGAATTCTTCCTGTGACACTAGTTATAGATTCCAATGCTTACCTCCATGTTTACTGTATCAGTCTGACCTTCTTAATGACGATGAAACACAGAAATTGCATCGGAATTATATATAAAAGGCACAATGCCGTCTTAAGTACAAGAAAACTGACTCTTCTTACTGTCTATGTTTTGAACCATTCCTGTGACACTAGATATAGATTCCGATGCTTCACTTCAGGTTTTCTGTATCCCTCTGACCTTCTTATTGACGATGAAACACAGAAATTGCATTGGAATTAAATACAACAGGCACAATGACGACTTAAGTAGAAGATAACTGACTTTTCTTACTGTCTATGTTGTGAACCATTCCTGTGCCACTATTTATAGATTCCGATGTTTCACTTCTGGTTTACTGCATCCCTCTGACCTTCTTATTGACGATGAAATACAGGTATTGCATCGGAATTAAATACAAAAGGCACAATGCCGTCTTAAGTACAAGAAAACTGACTCTTCTTACTGTCTATGTTTTGAACCATTCCTGAGACACTAGTTGTGGATTCCGATGCTTCACTTCCGGTTTTCTGTATTCCTCTGACCTTCTTATTGACGATGAAACACAAAAATTGAATCACAATTAAATACAAAAGGCACAATGCCCACTTAAGTACAAGAAAACTGACTCTTGTTACTGTCTATGTTTTGAACCATTCGTGTGTAACTAGTTATAGATTCCGAAGCTTCACTTCAGGTTTACTGTATTCCTCTGACCTTCATATTGACGATGAAACACAGAAATTGCATCGGAATTAAATACAAAAGGCACAATGTCGTCTTTAGTACAGGAAAACTGACTCTTCTTACTGTCTATGTTTTGAACCATTCTTGTGACAGTAGTTATAGATTCCGATGCTTCACTTCAGGTTTACTGAATCCCGCTGACCTTGTTATTGACGATGAATCACAGAAATTGCATCGGAATTAAATACAAAAGGCACAACTCCGACTCAAATACAAGAAGACTGGCTCTTCTTACTGTCTATGTTACGAACCTTTCCTGTGAGACCGGTTTTAGATTCCGATGCTTCACTTCAGGTATACTGTATCCCGTGGACCTTCTTATTGACGAAGAAACACAAAAGGCACAATGCCGTCTTAAGTACAAGAAAACTGACTCTTCTTACTGTCTATGTTTTGAACCATTCCTGTGACACTAGATATAGATTCCGATGCTTCACTTCAGGTTTTCTGTAACCCTCTGACCTTCTTATTGACGATGAAACACAGAAATTGCATTGGAATTAAATACAACAGGCACAATGACGACTTAAGTACAAGTTAACTGACTCTTCTTACTGTCTATGTTGTGAACCATTCCTGTGCCACTATTTATAGATTTCGATGTTTCACTTCTGGTTTACTGCATCCCTCTGACCTTCTTATTGACGATGAAATACAGGTATTGCATCGGAATTAAATACAAAAGGCATAATGCCGTCTTAAGTACAAGAAAACTGACTCTTCTTACTGTCTATGTTTTGAACCATTCCTGTGACACTAGTTGTGGATTCCGATGCTTCACTTCCGGTTTTCTGTATTCCTCTGACCTTCATATTGACGATGAAACACAAAAATTGAATCACAATTAAATACAAAAGGAACAATGCCCACTTAAGTACAAGAAAACTGACTCTTCTTACTGTCTATGTTTTGAACCATTCGTGTGTAACTAGTTATAGATTCCGAAGCTTCACTTCAGGTTTACTGTATTCCATCGACCTTCATATTGACGATGAAAGACAGAAATTGCATCGGAATTAAATACAAAAGGCACAATGTCGTCTTTACTACAGGAAAACTGACTCTTCTTACTGTCTATGTTTTGAACCATTCTTGTGACAGTAGTTATAGATTCCGATGCTTCACTTCAGGTTTACTGAACCCCGCTGACCTTGTTATTGACGATGAATCACAGAAATTGCATCGGAATTAAATACAAAAGGCACAACTCCGACACAAAAACAAGAAGACTGGCTCTTCTTACTGTCTATGTTACGAACCTTTCCTGTGAGACCGGTTTTAGATTCCGATGCTTCACTTCAGGTATACTGTATCCCGTGGACCTTCTTATTGACGAAGAAACACAGAAATTACATCGGAATTAAATACAAAAGGCACAATGCCGACCCAAGTACAAGAAGACTGGCTCTTCTTACTGTCTATGTTTTAAACCATTCCTGTGACACTCGTAACAGATTCCGATGCATCAATTCAGTTTTACTGTATCCCTCTGACCTTCTTATTGACGATGAAACACAAAAATTGTATCGGAATTAAATACAAAAGGCACAATGCCGTCTTAAGTACAAGAAAACTGACTCTTCTTACTGTCTATGTTTTGAATCATTCCTGTGACACTAGTTATAGATTCCGATGCTTCATTTTATGTTTACTGTATCAGTCTGACCTTCTTATTGACGATGAAACACAGAAATTACACGGGAATTAAATACAAAATGCACAATGCCGACTCAAGTACGAGAAGACTGGCTCTTGTGACTGTCTATGTTTTGAACTATTCCTGTGACACTAGTTATAGATTCCGATGCTTCACTTATGGTTTACTGTATCCCTCCGACCTTCTTATTGATGATGAAACACAAAAATTGCGTCGGAATTAAACACAAAAGGCACAATGCCGTCTTAAGTACAAGAAAACTGACTCTTCTTACTGTGTATGTTTTGAATCATTCCTGTGACACTAGTTATAGATTCTGATGCTTCATTTTATGTTTACTGTATCAGTCTGACCTTCTTATTGACGATGAAACACAGGAATTGCATCGGAATTAAATACAAAAAGCACAATGCCGACTCAAGTACAAGAAAACTGACTCTTCTAACTGTCTATGTTTGATTTCTTCCTGTGACACTACTTATAGATTGCAATCCTTACCTTCATGTTTACTGTCTCAGTCTCACCTTCTTAATGACGGTGAAACACAGAAATTGCATCGGAATTATATACAAAAGGCACAATGCCGTCTTAAGTACAAGAAAACTGACTCTTCTTACTGTCTATGTTTTGAACCATTCCTCTGACACTAGATATAGATTCCGATGCTTCACTTCAGTTTTTCTGTATCCCTCTGACCTTCTTATTGACGATGAAACACAGAAATTTCATCGGAATAAAATACAAAAGACACAATGCCCACTTAAGTACAAGAAAACTGACTCTTCTTACTGTCTATGTTTTGAACCGTTCCTGTGACACTAGTTATATATTCCGATGCTTTACTTCAAGCTTACTGTATCCCTCTGACCTTCTTATTGACGGTGAAACACAGAAGTTGCATTGGAATTAAATACAACAGGCACAATGACGACTTAAGTACAAGTTAACTGACTCTTCTTACTGTCTATGATGTGAACCATTCCTGTGCCACTATTTATAGATTCCGATGCTTCACTTCCGGCTTACTGCATCCCTCTGACCTTATTATTGACGATGAAATACAGGTATTGCATCGGAATTAAATACAAAAGGCACAATGCCGTCTTAAGTACAAGAAAACTGACTCTTCTTACTGTCTATAATTTGAACCATTCCTGTGACACTAGTTATGGATTCCGATGCTTCACTTCCGGTTTTCTGTATTCCTCTGACCTTCTTATTGACGATGAAACACAAAAATTGTATCGGAATTAAATACAAAAGGCACAATGCCCACTTAAGTACAAGAAAACTGACTCTTCTTACTGTCTATGATTTGAACCATTCCTGTGTAACTAGTTATAGATTCCGAAGCTTCACTTCAGGTTTACTGTATCCCTCTGACCTTCATATTGACGATGAAACACAGAAATTGCATCGGAATTAAATACAAAAGGCACAATGCCGACTTTAGTACAAGACGACTGACTCTAGTTACTGACTATGTTTTGAACCATTCCTGTTACACTAGTTGCAGATTCCGATTCTTCACTTGAGGTTTACTGAATCCCGCTGACCTTGTTAATGACGATGAATTACAGAAATTGCATCGGAATTAAATACACAAGCCACAATGCCGTCTTAAGTACAAGAAAACTGACTCTTCTTACTGTCTATGTTTTGAACCATTCCTGTGACACTAGATACAAATTCCGATGCTTCACTTCAAGTTTCCTGTATCCCTCTGACCTTCTTATTGACGATGAAACACAGAAATTTCATCGGACTAAAATACAAAAGACACAATGCCCACTTAAGTACAAGAAAACTGACTCTTCTTACTGTCTACGTTTTGAACCCTTCCTGTGACACTAGTTATATATTCCGATGCTTTACTTCAAGCTTACTGTATCCCTCTGACCTTCTTATTGACGATGTAACACAGAAATTACATCGGAATTAAATACAAAAGGCACAATGCCGACCCAAGTACAAGAAGACTGGCTCTTCTTACTGTCTATGTTTTAAACCATTCCTGTGACACTCGTAACAGATTCCGATGCATCAATTCAGTTTTACTGTATCCCTCTGACCTTCTTATTGACGATGAAACACAAAAATTGTATCGGAATTAAATACAAAAGGCACAATGCTGTCTTAAGTACAAGAAAACTGACTCTTCTTACTGTCTATGTTTTGAATCATTCCTGTGACACTAGTTATAGATTCCGATGCTTCATTTTATGTTTACTGTATCAGTCTGACCTTCTTATTGACGATGAAACACAGAAATTACATCGGAATTAAATACAAAATGCACAATGCCGACTCAAGTACGAGAAGACTGGCTCTTGTGACTGTCTATGTTTTCAACTATTCCTGTGACACTAGTTATAGATTCCGATGCTTCACTTATGGTTTACTGTATCCCTCCGACCTTCTTATTGACGATGAAACACAAAAATTGCGTCGGAATTAAATACAAAAGGCACAATGCCGTCTTAAGTACAAGAAATCTGACTCTTCTTACTGTCTATGTTTTGAATCATTCCTGTGACACTAGTTATAGATTCCGATGCTTCATTTTATGTTTTTCTGTATCAGTCTGACCTTCTTATTGACGATGAAACACAGAAATTGCATCGGAATTAAATACAAAAGGCACAATGCCGACTCAAGTACAAGAAAACTGACTCTTCTAACTGTCTATGTTTGAATTCTTCCTGTGACACTAGTTATAGATTCCAATGCTTACCTTCATGTTTACTGTATCAGTCTGACCTTCTTAATGACGATGAAACACAGAAATTGCATCGGAATTATATACAAAAGGCACAATGCCGTCTTAAGTACAAGAAAACTGACTCTTCTTACTGTCTATGTTTTGAACCATTCCTGTGACACTAGATATAGATTCCGATGCTTTACTTCACTTTTTCTGTATCCCTCTGAACTTCTTATTGACGATGAAACACAGAAATTTCATCGGAATAAAATACAAAAGACACAATGCCCACTTAAGTACAAGAAAACTGACTCTTCTTACTGTCTATGTTTTGAACCGTTCCTGTGACACTAGTTATATATTCCGATGCTTTACTTCAAGCTTACTCTATCCCTCTGACCTTCTTATTGACGGTGAAACACAGAAGTTGCATTGGAATTAAATACAACAGGCACAATGACGACTTATGTACAAGTTAACTGACTCTTCTTACTGTCTATGATGTGAACCATTCCTGTGCCACTATTTATAGATTCCGATGCTTCACTTCTGGTTTACTGCATCCCTCTGACCTTATTATTGACGATGAAATACAGGTATTGCATCGGAATTAAATACAAAAGGCACAATGCCGTCTTAAGTACAAGAAAACTGACTCTTCTTACTGTCTATGTTTTGAACCATTCCTGTGACACTAGTTATGGATTCCGATGCTTCACTTCCGGTTTTCTGTATTCCTCTGACCTTCTTATTGACGATGAAACACAAAAATTGTATCGGAATTAAATACAAAAGGCACAATGCCCACTTAAGTACAAGAAAACTGACTCTTCTTACTGTCTATGTTTTGAACCATTCGTGTGTAACTAGTTATAGATTCCGAAGCTTCACTTCAGGTTTACTGTATTCCATCGACCTTCATATTGACGATGAAAGACAGAAATTGCATCGGAATTAAATACAAAAGGCACAATGTCGTCTTTAGTACAGGAAAACTGACTCTTCTTACTGTCTATGTTTTGAACCATTCATGTGACAGTAGTTATACATTCCGATGCTTCACTTCAGGTTTACTGAACCCCGCTGACCTTGTTATTGACGATGAATCACAGAAATTGCATCGGAATTAAATACAAAAGGCACAACTCCGACTCAAAAACAAGAAGACTGGCTCTTCTTACTGTCTATGTTACGAACCTTTCCTGTGAGACCGGTTTTAGATTCCGATGCTTCACTTCAGGTATACTGTATCCCGTGGACCTTCTTATTGACGAAGAAACACAGAAATTACATCGGAATTAAATACAAAAGGCACAATGCCGACCCAAGTACAAGAAGACTGGCTCTTCTTACTGTCTATGTTTTAAACCATTCCTGTGACACTCGTAACAGATTCCGATGCATCAATTCAGTTTTACTGTATCCCTCTGACCTTCTTATTGACGATGAAACACAAAAATTGTATCGGAATTAAATACAAAAGGCACAATGCCGTCTTAAGTACAAGAAAACTGACTCTTCTTACTGTCTATGTTTTGAATCATTCCTGTGACACTAGTTATAGATTCCGATGCTTCATTTTATGTTTACTGTATCAGTCTGACCTTCTTATTGACGATGAAACACAGAAATTACACGGGAATTAAATACAAAATGCACAATGCCGACTCAAGTACGAGAAGACTGGCTCTTGTGACTGTCTATGTTTTGAACTATTCCTGTGACACTAGTTATAGATTCCGATGCTTCACTTATGGTTTACTGTATCCCTCCGACCTTCTTATTGATGATGAAACACAAAAATTGCGTCGGAATTAAACACAAAAGGCACAATGCCGTCTTAAGTACAAGAAAACTGACTCTTCTTACTGTGTATGTTTTGAATCATTCCTGTGACACTAGTTATAGATTCTGATGCTTCATTTTATGTTTACTGTATCAGTCTGACCTTCTTATTGACGATGAAACACAGAAATTGCATCGGAATTAAATACAAAAAGCACAATGCCGACTCAAGTACAAGAAAACTGACTCTTCTAACTGTCTATGTTTGATTTCTTCCTGTGACACTACTTATAGATTGCAATCCTTACCTTCATGTTTACTGTCTCAGTCTCACCTTCTTAATGACGGTGAAACACAGAAATTGCATCGGAATTTTATACAAAAGGCACAATGCCGTCTTAAGTACAAGAAAACTGACTCTTCTTACTGTCTATGTTTTGAACCATTCCTCTGACACTAGATATAGATTCCGATGCTTCACTTCAGTTTTTCTGTATCCCTCTGACCTTCTTATTGACGATGAAACACAGAAATTTCATCGGAATAAAATACAAAAGACACAATGCCCACTTAAGTACAAGAAAACTGACTCTTCTTACTGTCTATGTTTTGAACCGTTCCTGTGACACTAGTTATATATTCCGATGCTTTACTTCAAGCTTACTGTATCCCTCTGACCTTCTTATTGACGGTGAAACACAGAAGTTGCATTGGAATTAAATACAACAGGCACAATGACGACTTAAGTACAAGTTAACTGACTCTTCTTACTGTCTATGATGTGAACCATTCCTGTGCCACTATTTATAGATTCCGATGCTTCACTTCCGGCTTACTGCATCCCTCTGACCTTATTATTGACGATGAAATACAGGTATTGCATCGGAATTAAATACAAAAGGCACAATGCCGTCTTAAGTACAAGAAAACTGACTCTTCTTACTGTCTATAATTTGAACCATTCCTGTGACACTAGTTATGGATTCCGATGCTTCACTTCCGGTTTTCTGTATTCCTCTGACCTTCTTATTGACGATGAAACACAAAAATTGTATCGGAATTAAATACAAAAGGCACAATGCCCACTTAAGTACAAGAAAACTGACTCTTCTTACTGTCTATGATTTGAACCATTCCTGTGTAACTAGTTATAGATTCCGAAGCTTCACTTCAGGTTTACTGTATCCCTCTGACCTTCATATTGACGATGAAACACAGAAATTGCATCGGAATTAAATACAAAAGGCACAATGCCGACTTTAGTACAAGACGACTGACTCTAGTTACTGACTATGTTTTGAACCATTCCTGTTACACTAGTTGCAGATTCCGATTCTTCACTTGAGGTTTACTGAATCCCGCTGACCTTGTTAATGACGATGAATTACAGAAATTGCATCGGAATTAAATACACAAGCCACAATGCCGTCTTAAGTACAAGAAAACTGACTCTTCTTACTGTCTATGTTTTGAACCATTCCTGTGACACTAGATACAAATTCCGATGCTTCACTTCAAGTTTCCTGTATCCCTCTGACCTTCTTATTGACGATGAAACACAGAAATTTCATCGGACTAAAATACAAAAGACACAATGCCCACTTAAGTACAAGAAAACTGACTCTTCTTACTGTCTACGTTTTGAACCCTTCCTGTGACACTAGTTATATATTCCGATGCTTTACTTCAAGCTTACTGTATCCCTCTGACCTTCTTATTGACGATGTAACACAGAAATTACATCGGAATTAAATACAAAAGGCACAATGCCGACCCAAGTACAAGAAGACTGGCTCTTCTTACTGTCTATGTTTTAAACCATTCCTGTGACACTCGTAACAGATTCCGATGCATCAATTCAGTTTTACTGTATCCCTCTGACCTTCTTATTGACGATGAAACACAAAAATTGTATCGGAATTAAATACAAAAGGCACAATGCTGTCTTAAGTACAAGAAAACTGACTCTTCTTACTGTCTATGTTTTGAATCATTCCTGTGACACTAGTTATAGATTCCGATGCTTCATTTTATGTTTACTGTATCAGTCTGACCTTCTTATTGACGATGAAACACAGAAATTACATCGGAATTAAATACAAAATGCACAATGCCGACTCAAGTACGAGAAGACTGGCTCTTGTGACTGTCTATGTTTTCAACTATTCCTGTGACACTAGTTATAGATTCCGATGCTTCACTTATGGTTTACTGTATCCCTCCGACCTTCTTATTGACGATGAAACACAAAAATTGCGTCGGAATTAAATACAAAAGGCACAATGCCGTCTTAAGTACAAGAAATCTGACTCTTCTTACTGTCTATGTTTTGAATCATTCCTGTGACACTAGTTATAGATTCCGATGCTTCATTTTATGTTTTTCTGTATCAGTCTGACCTTCTTAATGACGATGAAACACAGAAATTGCATCGGAAATATATACAAAAGGCACAATGCCGTCTTAAGTACAAGAAAACTGACTCTTCTTACTGTCTATGTTTTGAACCATTCCTGTGACACTAGATATAGATTCCGATGCTTTACTTCACTTTTTCTGTATCCCTCTGAACTTCTTATTGACGATGAAACACAGAAATTTCATCGGAATAAAATACAAAAGACACAATGCCCACTTAAGTACAAGAAAACTGACTCTTCTTACTGTCTATGTTTTGAACCGTTCCTGTGACACTAGTTATATATTCCGATGCTTTACTTCAAGCTTACTGTATCCCTCTGACCTTCTTATTGACGGTGAAACACAGAAGTTGCATTGGAATTAAATACAACAGGCACAATGACGACTTATGTACAAGTTAACTGACTCTTCTTACTGTCTATGATGTGAACCATTCCTGTGCCACTATTTATAGATTCCGATGCTTCACTTCTGGTTTACTGCATCCCTCTGACCTTATTATTGACGATGAAATACAGGTATTGCATCGGAATTAAATACAAAAGGCACAATGCCGTCTTAAGTACAAGAAAACTGACTCTTCTTACTGTCTATGTTTTGAACCATTCCTGTGACACTAGTTATGGATTCCGATGCTTCACTTCCGGTTTTCTGTATTCCTCTGACCTTCTTATTGACGATGAAACACAAAAATTGTATCGGAATTAAATACAAAAGGCACAATGCCCACTTAAGTACAAGAAAACTGACTCTTCTTACTGTCTATGTTTTGAACCATTCCTGTGTAACTAGTTATAGATTCCGAAGCTTCACTTCAGGTTTACTGTATCCCTCTGACCTTCATATTGACGATGAGACACAGAAATTGCATCGGAATTAAATACAAGACGACTGACTCTTGTTACTGTCTATGTTGTGAACCATTCCTGTTACACTAGTTACAGATTCCGATTCTTCACTTCAGGTTTACTGAATCCCGCTGACCTTGTTAATGACGATGAATCACAGAAATTGCATCGGAATTAAATACACAAGTCACAATGCCGTCTTAAGTACAAGAAAACTGACTCTTCTTACAGTCTATGATTTGAACATTTCCTGTGACACTAGTTATAGTTTCCGATGCTTCACTTCAGATTTACTGTATCCCTCTGACCTTCTTATTGAAGATGAAACATACAAATTGCATCGGAATTTAATACAAAAGGCACAATGCCGACTTAAGTACAAGAAAACTGACTCCTCTTACTGTCTATGTTTTGATCCATTCCTGTGACAGTAGTTATAGATTCCGATGTGTCACATTAGGTTTACTGTATCTCTCCGACCTTCTTATTGACGATGAAACACAGAAATTGCATCGGAATTAAATACAAAAGGCACAATGACGACTTTAGTACAAGAAAACAGACTCTTCTTACTGTCTATATTTTGAACCATTCATGTGACACTAGTAATAGATTCCGATGCTTCACTTAAGGTTAACTGTATCCCTCTGACCTTCTTATTGACGATGAAACACAGAAATTGCATCGGAATTAAATAGAAAAGGCACAATGCCGACGTAAGTACACGAAAACTGACTCTTCGTACTGTCAATGTATTGAACCATTCCTGTGACACTAGTTATAGATTCCGATGCTTCACCTCAGGTTTGCTGTATCCCTCTGACCTTCTTAATGACGATGAAACACAGAAATTGCAACGGAATTATATACAAAAGGCACAATGCCGACTTAAGTACAAGAAAACTGACTCTTCTTGCTGGCGATGTTTTGAACCATTCCTGTGACACTAGTTACTGATTCCGATGCTTCACTTCAGGTTTACTGTATCCCTCTGACCATGTTATTGACGATGAAACACAGAAATTGCATCGGAATTAAATACAAAAGGCACAATGCCGACTCAAGTACAAGAAGGCTGGCTCTTCATACTGTCTATGTTTGAACCTATCCTGTGAGACCGGTTTTGATTTCGATGCTTCACTTCAGGTGTACTGTATCCCATGGACCTTCAATATTGACCACGAAACACAGAAATTATATCGGAATTATATACAAAAGGCAAAACGCCGATTAACTACATGAAAACTGACTCGTCTTACTGTCTATGTTTTGAACCATTCCTGTAACACTACATATAGATTCCGATGCTTCACTTCAGGTTTACTGTATCCCTCTGACCTTCTTATTGACGATGAAACACAGAAATTGCATCGCAATTAAATACAAAAGGCACAATGACGACATAAGTACAAGAAAACTGACTCTTCTTACTGTCTATGCTTTGAACTATTCCTGAAACACTAGTTATAGATTCCAATGCTTCACTTCAGGTTTACTGTATCCCTCCGACCTCCTTATTGACGATGAAACTCAGAATTTGCATCGGAATTAAATACAAAAGGCACAATGACGACATAAGTACAAGAAAACTGACTCTTCTTACTGTCTATGTTTTGAATTATTCCTATGAGACTAGTTATAGATTCCAATGCTTCACTTCATGTTTACTGTATCAGTCTGACCTTCTTATTGACGATGAAACACAGAAATTGCATCGGAATTATATACAAAAGGCACAATGCCGTCTTAAGTACAAGAAAACTGACTCTTCTTACTGTCTTTGTTTTGAACCATTCCTGTGACACTAGATATAGATTCCGATGCTTCACTTCAGGTTTACTGTATCCCTCTGACCTTCTTATTGACGATGAAACACAGAAATTGCATGGGAATTAAATACAAAAGGCACAACGCCGTTTTAAGAACAAGAAAACTTACTCTTCTTACTGTCTATGTTTTGAACCATTCCTGTGACACTAGTTATAGATTCCGATGCTTCACTTCAAGCTCACTGTATCCCTCTGACCTTCTTATTGACGATGAAACACAGAAATTGCATCGGAATTATATAGAAAAGGAACAATGCCGTTTTAAGAACAAGAAAACTTACTCTTCTTACTGTCTATGTTTTGAACCATTCCTGTGACACTAGTTATAGATTCCGATTCTATACTTCAGGTTTACTGAATCCCGCTGACCTTCTTATTGACAATGAAACACAGAAATTGCATCGGAATTAAATACAAAAGGCACAACGCCGACTCAAATACAAGAAGACTGGCTCATCTTACTGTCTATGTTATGAACCTTTCCTGTGAGACGGGTTTTAGATTCCGATGCTTCACTTCAGGTTTACCGTATTCCGTGGACCTTCTTATCGACGAAGAAACACTGAAATTGCATCGGAATTAAATAGAAAAGGCACAAGCCCACTTAAGTACAAGAAAACTGACTCTTCTTACTGTATATGATTTGAACCATTCCTGTGACACTAGTTATAGATTCAGATGCTTCACTTCAGGTTTACTGTATCCCATGGACCTTCTTATTGACGACGAAACACAGAAATTGCATCGGAATTACATGCAAAAGGCACAATCCCGACTTAAGTACAAGAAAACTGACTCTTCTTACTGTCTATGTTTTGAACCATTCCTGTGACACTAGTTATATATTCCGATGCTTCACTTCAAGCTTACTGTATCCCTCTGACCTTCTTCTTGACGGTGAAACACAGAAATTGCATCGGAATTAAATAGAAAAGGCGCAATGCCGTCATTAGTACAAGATGACTGACTCTTCTTACAGTCTAAGTTTTGATCCATTCCTGTGACACTAGTTATAGATTCCGATTCTTCACTTCAGGTTAACTGAATCCCGCTGACTTTCTTATTGACGATGAAACACAGAAATTGGATCGCAATTAAATACAATAGGCACAATGCCGACTCAAATACAAGAAAACTGGCTCTTCTTACTGTCTATGTTTTGAACCATTCCTGTGACACTAGTTATAGATTCCGTAGCTTCACTTCGGGTTTACTGTATCACTCTGACCCTCTTATTATCGATGAAACACAGAAATTGCATCGGAATTAAATACAAAAGTCACAATGCCGACTTAAGTACAAGAAAACTGACTCATCTTACTGTCTATGCATTGAATTATTCCTGTGACACTAGTTATAGATTCCGATGCTTCATTTCATGTTATCTGTATCAGTATGACCTTCTTATTGACGATGAAACACAGAAATTGCATCGGAATTAAATACAAAAGGCACAATGCCGACTCAAGTACGAGAAGACTGGCTCTTCTTACTGTCTAAGCTTTGAACTATTCCTGAAACACTAGTTATAGATTCCAATGCTTCACTTCAGGTTTATTGTATCCCTCCGACCTCCTTATTGACGATGAAACTCAGAATTTGCATCGGAATTAAATACAAAAGGCACAATGACGACTTAAGTACAAGAAAACTGACTCTTCTTACTGTCTATGTTTTGAATTATTCCTATGAGACTAGTTATGGATTCCAATGCTTCACTTCATGTTTACTGTATCAGTCTGACCTTCTGATTGACAATGAAACACAGAAATTGCATCGGAATTATATACAAAAGGCACAATGCCGTCTTAAGTACAAGTAAACTGACTCTTCTTACTGTCTTTATTTTGAACCATTCCTGTGACACTAGATATAGATTCCGATGCTTTACTTCAGGTTTACTGTATCCCTCTGACCTTCTTATTGACGATGAAACACAGAAATTGCATCGGAATTAAATAGAAAAGGCACAATGCCGTTTTAAGAACAAGAAAACTTACTCTTCTTACTGTCTATGTTTTGAACCATTCCTGTGACACTAGTTATAGATTCCGATGCTTCACTTCAAGCTCACTATATCCCTCTGACCTTCTTATTGACGATGAAACACAGAAATTGCATCGGAATTAAATAGAAAAGACACAATGCCGTTTTAAGAACAAGAAAACTTACTCTTCTTACTGTCTATGATTTGAACCATTCCTGTGACACTAGTTATAGATTCCGATTCTATACTTCAGGTTTACTGAATCCCGCTGACCTACTTATTGACAATGAAACACAGAAATTGCATCGGAATTAAATACAAAAGGCACAACGCCGACTCAAATACAAGAAGACTGGCTCATCTTACTGTCTATGTTATGATCCTTTCCTGTGAGACGGGTTTTAGATTCCGATGCTTCACTTCAGGTTTACCGTATTCCGTGGACCTTCTTATTGACGAAGAAACACTGAAATTGCATCGGAATTAAATAGAAAAGGCAGAAGCCCACTTAAGTACAAGAAAACTGACTCTTCTTACTGTATATGATTTGAACCATTCCTGTGACACTAGTTATAGATTCCGATGCTTCACTTCAGGTTTACTGTATCCCTCTGACGATCTTATTGACGATGAAACACAGAAATTGCATCGGAATTAAATACAAAAGGCACAATGCCGACTTAAGTACAAGATAACTGACTCTTCTTACTGTCTATGTTTTGAACTATTCCTGAGACTCCAGTTATTGATTCAGATGCTTCACTTCGGGTTTACTGTATCACTCTGACCCTCTTATTGTCGATGAAACACTGAAATTGCATCGGAATTAAATACAAATGTCACAATGCCGACTTAAGTACAAGAAAACTGACTCTTCTTACAGTCTATGATTTGAACCACTCCTGTGACACTAGTTATAGTTTCCGATGCTTCACTTCAGGTTTACTGTATCCCTCTGACCTTCTTATTGAAGATGAAACATAGAAATTGCATCGCAAATTAATACAAAAGGCACAATGCCGACTTAAGTACAAGAAGACTGACTCTTCTTACTGTCAATGTTTTGAACCATTCCTGTGACACTAGTTATAGATTCGGATGCTTCACTTTAGGTTTACTGTATCCCTGTGACCTTCTTATTGACGATGAAACACAGAAATTGAATCGGAATTAAATACAAAAGGCACAATGCCGACTTAAGTACAAGAAAACTGACTCTTCTTACTGTCAATGTTTTGAACCATTAATGTGACACTAGTTATAGATTCCGATGCTTCACTTCAGGTTTACTGTATCCCTCTGACCTTCGTATTGACGATGAAACACAGAAATTGCATCGGAATTAAATACAAAAGGCACAATGCTGTCTTAAGTACAAGAAAACTGACTCTTTTAACTGTCTATGATTTGAACCATTCCTGTGACACTAGTTATAGATTCCGATGCATCACTTCAGGTTTTCTGCGTCCCTCTGACCTTCTTATTGACGATGAAACACAGAAATTGCATCGGAATTAAATACAAAAGGCACAATGCCGACTTAAGTACAAGAAAACTCACTCTTCTTACTGCTATGTTTGAACCATTCCTGTGACACTAGTTATAGATTCCGATGCTTCACTTCAGGTTTACTGTATCCCTCTGACCATCTTATTGACGATCAAACACAGAATATTCATTGGAATTAAATACAAGAGGCACATTGCCGACTTAATAACAAGAAAACTTACTTTTCGTGCTGTCTTTGTTTTGAACCATTCCTGTGACACTAGTTATAGATTCCGATGCTTCACTTCAGGTTTAATGTATCCCTCTGACCTTCTTATTGACGATGAAACACAGATATTGCATCGGAATTAAATACAAAAGCCACAATGCCGTCTTGAGTACAAGAAAACTGACTCTTATTACGGTCTATGTTTTGAACGTTTCCTGTGACACTAGTTATAGATTCCGATGCTTCGCTTCAAGCTTACTGTATCCCTCTGACCTTCTTATTGACGATGAAACACAGAAATTGCATCAGAATTAAATACAAAAGGCTCAATGCCGATTTAAGTACAAGAAGACTGACTCTTCTTACCGTCTATGTTTTGAACCATTCCTGTGACGCTAGTTATACATTCCGATGCTTCACTTCAGGTTTACTGTATCCCTCTGACCTTCTTATTGACGATGAAACACAAACATTGCATCGGAATTAAATACAAAAGGCACAATGCCGACTTAAGTACAAGAAAACTGACTCTTCTTACTGGCGATAATTTAAACCATTCCTGTGTCGCTAGTTATAGATTCCGATGCATCACTTCAGGTTTACTGTATCCCTCTGACCTTCTTATTGAAGATGAAACACAGAAATTGCATCGGAATTCAATACAAAAGGCACAATGTCGTCTTAAGTACAGGAAAACTGACTCTTCTTACTGTCTATGTTTTGAACCATTCTTGTGACACTAGTTATAGATTCCAATGCTTCACTTCAGGTCTACTGTATCCCTCTGACCATCTTATTGACGATCAAACACAGAATATGCATTGGAATTAAATACAAGAGGCACATTGCCGACTTAATAACAAGAAAACTTACTTTTCGTGCTGTCTTTGTTTTGAACCATTCCTGTGACACTAGTTATAGATTCCGATGCTTCACTTCAGGTTTAATGTATCCCTCTGACCTTCTTATTGACGATGAAACACAGATATTGCATCGGAATTAAATACAAAAGCCACAATGCCGACTTGAGTACTGGAAAACTGACTCTTATTACGGTCTATGTTTTGAACCTTTCTTGTGACACTAGTTATAGATTCCGATGCTTCACTTCAGGTTTTCTGCATCCCTCTGACCTTCTTATTGACGATGAAACACAGAAATTCCATCGGAATTAAATACAAAAGACACAATGCCGTCTTAAGTACAAGAAAACTGACTCTTCTTACTGTCTATGTTTTGTGTGACACTAGTTATAGATTCCGATTCTTCACTTCAGATTTACTGTATCCCTCTGACCTCCTTATTGACGATGAAACACAGAAATTTAATCGGAATTAAATACAAAAGGCACAATGCCGACCCAAGTACATGGAGACTGGCTCTTCTTACTGTCTATGTTTGAAACCATTCCTGTGACACCAGTAATAGATTTCGATGCTTCAATTCAGTTTTACTGTATCCCTCTGACCTTCGTATTGACGATGAAACAGAAAAATTGCATCGGAATTAAATACAAAAGGCACAATGCCGACTTAAGTACAAGAAAACTGAATCTTCTTGCTGTCTATGTTTTGAACCATTCCTGTGACACCAGTTATTGATTCCGAAGCTGCATTTCATGTTTACTGTATCAGTCTGAATTTCTTATTGACGATGAAACACAGAAATTGCATCGGAATTATATACAAAAGGCACAATGCCGTCTTAAGTACAAGAAAACTGACTCTTTTTACTGTCTATGTTTTGAACCATTCCTGTGACACTAGATATAAATTCCGATGCTTCAGTTCAGGTTTTCCGTATCCCTCTGACCTTCTTAATGACGATGAAACAAAGAAATTTCATCGGAATAAAATACAAAAGACACAATGCCCACTTACGTACAAGAAGACTGACTCTTCTTACTGCCTATGTTGTGAACCATTCCTGTGACACTAGTTATATATTTCGATGAATTACTTCAAGCTTACTGTATCCCTCTGACCTTCTTATTGACGATAGAACACAGAAATTGCATTGGAATTAAATACAAAAGTCACAATGACGACTTAAGTACAAGAAAACTGACTCTTTTTACTGTCTATGTTTTGAACCATTCCTGTGACACTAGTTATAGATTGCGATGCTTCACTTCAAGCTTACTGTATCCCTCTGACCTTCTTATTGACGATGAAACACAGAAATTGCATCGGAATTAGATACAAAAGGCACAATGCCGTCTTAAGTACAAGAAAACTGACTCTTCTTACTGTCTATGTTTTGAAACATTCCTGTGACACTAGTTATGGATTCCGATGCTTCACTTCAGGTTTTCTGTATTGCTCTGACCTTCTTATTGACGATGAAACACAAAAATTGCATCGGAATTAAATACAAAATGCACAATGTCGTCTTAAGTACAGGAAAACTGACTCTTCTTACTGTCTATGTTTGAACCATTCTTGTGACACTAGTTATATATTCCGATGTTTCACTTCAGGTCTACTGTATCCCTGTGACCTTCTTATTGACAATGAAACACAGAAATAGCATCGGAATTAAATACAAAAGGCACAATGCCAACTTAAGTACAAGATAACTGACTCTCCTTACTGTCTATGTTTTGAACCATTCCTGTGACACTAGTTATCGATTCCGATGCTTCACTTCAGGTTTACTGTATCCCTCTGACCTTCTTATTGACGATGAAACACAAACATTGCATCGGAATTAAATACAAAAGGCACAATGCCGACTTAAGTACAAGAAAACTGACTCTTCTTACTGTCTATGTTTTAAACCATTCTTGTGACACTAGTTATAGATTCCAATGCTTCACTTCAGGTCTACTGTATCCCTCTGACCATCTTATTGACGATCAAACACAGAATATGCATTGGAATTAAATACAAGAGGCACATTGCCGACTTAATAACAAGAAAACTTACTTTTCGTGCTGTCTTTGTTTTGAACCATTCCTGTGACACTAGTTATAGATTCCGATGCTTCACTTGAGGTTTAATGTATCCCTCTGACCTTCTTATTGACGATGAAACACAGATATTGCATCGGAATTAAATACAAAAGCCACAATGCCGTCTTGAGTACAAGGAAACTGACTCTTATTACGGTCTATGTTTTGAACGTTTCCTGTGACACTAGTTATAGATTCCGATGCTTCGCTTCAAGCTTACTGTATCCCTCTGACCTTCTTATTGACGATGAAACACAGAAATTGCATCAGAATTAAATACAAAAGGCTCAATGCCGATTTAAGTACAAGAAGACTGACTCTTCTTACCGTCTATGATTTGAATTATTCCTATGAGACTAGTTATGGATTCCAATGCTTCACTTCATGTTTACTGTATCAGTCTGACCTTCTGATTGACGATGAAACACAGAAATTGCATCGGAATTATATACAAAAGGCACAATGCCGTCTTAAGTACAAGTAAACTGACTCTTCTTACTGTCTTTATTTTGAACCATTCCTGTGACACTAGATATAGATTCCGATGCTTCACTTCAGGTTTACTGTATCCCTCTGACCTTCTTATTGACGATGAAACACAGAAATTGCATCGGAATTAAATAGAAAAGGCACAATGCCGTTTTAAGAACAAGAAAACTTACTCTTCTTACTGTCTATGTTTTGAACCATTCCTGTGACACTAGTTATAGATTCCGATGCTTCACTTCAAGCTCACTGTATCCCTCTGACCTTCTTATTGACGATGAAACACAGAAATTGCATCGGAATTAAATAGAAAAGGCACAATGCCGTTTTAAGAACAAGAAAACTTACTCTTCTTACTGTCTATGATTTGAACCATTCCTGTGACACTAGTTATAGATTCCGATTCTATACTTCAGGTTTACTGAATCCCGCTGACCTTCTTATTGACAATGAAACACAGAAATTGCATCGGAATTAAATACAAAAGGCACAACGCCGACTCAAATACAAGAAGACTGGCTCATCTTACTGTCTATGTTATGATCCTTTCCTGTGAGACGGGTTTTAGATTCCGATGCTTCACTTCAGGTTTACCGTATTCCGTGGACCTTCTTATTGACGAAGAAACACTGAAATTGCATCGGAATTAAATAGAAAAGGCAGAAGCCCACTTAAGTACAAGAAAACTGACTCTTCTTACTGTATATGATTTGAACCATTCCTGTGACACTAGTTATAGATTCCGATGCTTCACTTCAGGTTTACTGTATCCCTCAGACGATCTTATTGACGATGAAACACAGAAATTGCATCGGAATTAAATACAAAAGGCACAATGCCGACTTAAGTACAAGATAACTGACTCTTCTTACTGTCTATGTTTTGAACCATTCCTGTGACTCCAGTTATTGATTCAGATGCTTCACTTCGGGTTTACTGTATCACTCTGACCCTCTTATTGTCGATGAAACACTGAAATTGCATCGGAATTAAATACAAATGTCACAATGCCGACTTAAGTACAAGAAAACTGACTCTTCTTACAGTCTATGATTTGAACCACTCCTGTGACACTAGTTATAGTTTCCGATGCTTCACTTCAGGTTTACTGTATCCCTCTGACCTTCTTATTGAAGATGAAACATAGAAATTGCATCGCAAATTAATACAAAAGGCACAATGCCGACTTAAGTACAAGAAGACTGACTCTTCTTACTGTCAATGTTTTGAACCATTCCTGTGACACTAGTTATAGATTCGGATGCTTCACTTTAGGTTTACTGTATCCCTGTGACCTTCTTATTGACGATGAAACACAGAAATTGAATCGGAATTAAATACAAAAGGCACAATGCCGACTTAAGTACAAGAAAACTGACTCTTCTTACTGTCAATGTTTTGAACCATTCCTGTGACACTAGTTATAGATTCCGATGCTTCACTTCAGGTTTACTGTATCCCTCTGACCTTCGTATTGACGATGAAACACAGAAATTGCATCGGAATTAAATACAAAAGGCACAATGCTGTCTTAAGTACAAGAAAACTGACTCTTTTAACTGTCTATGATTTGAACCATTCCTGTGACACTAGTTATAGATTCCGATGCATCACTTCAGGTTTTCTGCGTCCCTCTGACCTTCTTATTGACGATGAAACACAGAAATTGCATCGGAATTAAATACAAAAGGCACAATGCCGACTTAAGTACAAGAAAACTCACTCTTCTTACTGCTATGTTTGAACCATTCCTGTGACACTAGTTATAGATTCCGATGCTTCACTTCAGGTTTACTGTATACCCCTGACCTTCTTATTGACGATGAAACACAGAAATAGCATCGGAATTAAATACAAAAGGCACAATGCCAACTTAAGTACAAGATAACTGACTCTCCTTACTGTCTATGTTTTGAACCATTCCTGTGACACTAGTTATCGAATCCGATGCTTCACTTCAGGTTTACTGTATCCCTCTGACCTTCTTATTGACGATGAAACACAAACATTGCATCGGAATTAAATACAAAAGGCACAATGCCGACTTAAGTACAAGAAAACTGACTCTTCTTACTGTCTATGTTTTAAACCATTCTTGTGACACTAGTTATAGATTCCAATGCTTCACTTCAGGTCTACTGTATCCCTCTGACCATCTTATTGACGATCAAACACACAATATGCATTGGAATTAAATACAAGAGGCACATTGCCGACTTAATAACAAGAAAACTTACTTTTCGTGCTGTCTTTGTTTTGAACCATTCCTGTGACACTAGTTATAGATTCCGATGCTTCACTTCAGGTTTAATGTATCCCTCTGACCTTCTTATTGACGATGAAACACAGATATTGCATCGGAATTAAATACAAAAGCCACAATGCCGTCTTGAGTACAAGAAAACTGACTCTTATTACGGTCTATGTTTTGAACGTTTCCTGTGACACTAGTTATAGATTCCAATGCTTCGCTTCAAGCTTACTGTATCCCTCTGACCTTCTTATTGACGATGAAACACAGAAATTGCATCAGAATTAAATACAAAAGGCTCAATGCCGATTTAAGTACAAGAAGACTGACTCTTCTTACCGTCTATGTTTTGAACCATTCCTGTGACACTAGTTATACATTCCGATGCTTCACTTCAGGTTTACTGTATCCCTCTGACCGTCTTATTGACGATGAAACACAAACATTGCATCGGAATTAAATACAAAAGGCACAATGCCGACTTAAGTACAAGAAAACTGACTCTTCTTACTGGCGATAATTTAAACCATTCCTGTGTCGCTAGTTATAGATTCCGATGCATCACTTCAGGTTTACTGTATCCCTCTGACCTTCTTATTGAAGATGAAACACAGAAATTGCATCGGAATTCAAAACAAAAGGCACAATGTCGTCTTAAGTACAGGAAAACTGACTCTTCTTACTGTCTATGTTTTGAACCATTCTTGTGACACTAGTTATAGATTCCAATGCTTCACTTCAGGTCTACTGTATCCCTCTGACCATCTTATTGACGATCAAACACAGAATATGCATTGGAATTAAATACAAGAGGCACATTGCCGACTTAATAACAAGAAAACTTACTTTTCGTGCTGTCTTTGTTTTGAACCATTCCTGTGACACTAGTTATAGATTCCGATGCTTCACTTCAGGTTTAATGTATCCCTCTGACCTTCTTATTGACGATGAAACACAGATATTGCATCGGAATTAAATACAAAAGCCACAATGCCGACTTGAGTACTGGAAAACTGACTCTTATTACGGTCTATGTTTTGAACCTTTCCTGTGACACTAGTTATAGATTCCGATGCTTCACTTCAGGTTTTCTGCATCCCTCTGGCCTTCTTATTGACGATGAAACACAGAAATTCCATCGGAATTAAATACAAAAGACACAATGCCGTCTTAAGTACAAGAAAACTGACTCTTCTTACTGTCTATGTTTTGTGTGACACTAGTTATAGATTCCGATTCTTCACTTCAGATTTACTGTATCCCTCTGACCTCCTTATTGACGATGAAACACAGAAATTTAATCGGAATTAAATACAAAAGGCACAATGCCGACCCAAGTACATGGAGACTGGCTCTTCTTACTGTCTATGTTTGAAACCATTCCTGTGACACCAGTAATAGATTTCGATGCTTCAATTCAGTTTTACTGTATCCCTCTGACCTTCGTATTGACGATGAAACACAAAAATTGCATCGGAATTAAATACAAAAGGCACAATGCTGACTTAAGTACAAGAAAACTGAATCTTCTTGCTGTCTATGTTTTGAACCATTCCTGTGACACCAGTTATTGATTCCGAAGCTGCATTTCATGTTTACTGTATCAGTCTGACCTTCTTATTGACGATGAAACACAGAAATTGCATCGGAACTAAATACAAAATTCACAATGCCGACTCATGTACGAGATGACTGGCTCTTCTTACTGTCTATGCTTTGAGCTATTCCTGTGACACTAGTTATAGATTCCGATGATTCACTTCAGGTTTACTGTATCCCTCCGACCTCCGTATTGACGATGAAACTCAGAATTTGCATCGGAATTAAATACAAAAGGCACAATGACGACTTAAGTACAAGAAAACTGACTCTTCTTACTGTCTATGTTTGAATTATTCCTGTGACACTAGTTATAGATTCCAATGCTTCACTTCATGTTTACTGTATCAGTCTGAATTTCTTATTGACGATGAAACACAGAAATTGCATCGGAATTATATACAAAAGGCACAATGCCGTCTTAAGTACAAGAAAACTGACTCTTTTTACTGTCTATGTTTTGAACCATTCCTGTGACACTAGATATAAATTCCGATGCTTCAGTTCAGGTTTTCCGTATCCCTCTGACCTTCTTAATGACGATGAAACAAAGAAATTTCATCGGAATAAAATACAAAAGACACAATGCCCACTTACGTACAAGAAGACTGACTCTTCTTACTGCCTATGTTGTGAACCATTCCTGTGACACTAGTTATATATTTCGATGAATTACTTCAAGCTCACTGTATCCCTCTGACCTTCTTATTGACGATAGAACACAGAAATTGCATTGGAATTAAATACAAAAGTCACAATGACGACTTAAGTACAAGAAAACTGACTCTGCTTACTGTCTATGTTTTGAACCATTCCTGTGACACTAGTTATAGATTGCGATGCTTCACTTCAAGCTTACTGTATCCCTCTGACCTTCTTATTGACGATGAAACACAGAAATTGCATCGGAATTAGATACAAAAGGCACAATGCCGTCTTAAGTACAAGAAAACTGACTCTTCTTACTGTCTATGTTTTGAACCATTCCTGTGACACTAGTTATGGATTCCGATGCTTCACTTCAGGTTTTCTGTATTCCTCTGACCTTCTTATTGACGATGAAACACAAAAATTGTATCGGAATTAAATACAAAATGCACAATGCCCACTTTGGTACAAGAAAACTGACTCCTCTTACTGTCTATGCTTTCGAACCATTCCTGGGTCACTAGTTACAGATTCGGATGCTTCACTTCAGGGTTACTGTATCCCTCTGAGCTTCATATTGACGATGAAACACAGAAATTGCATCGGAATTAAATACAAAATGCACAATGTCGTCTTAAGTACAGGAAAACTGACTCTTCTTACTGTCTATGTTTGAACCATTCTTGTGACACTAGTTATATATTCCGATGTTTCACTTCAGGTCTACTGTATCCCTCTGACCTTCTTATTGACGATGAAACACAGAAATAGCATCGGAATTAAATACAAAAGGCACAATGCCAACTTAAGTACAAGATAACTGACTCTCCTTACTGTCTATGTTTTGAACCATTCCTGTGACACTAGTTATCGATTCCGATGCTTCACTTCAGGTTTACTGTATCCCTCTGACCTTCTTATTGACGATGAAACACAAACATTGCATCGGAATTAAATACAAAAGGCACAATGCCGACTTAAGTACAAGAAAACTGACTCTTCTTACTGTCTATGTTTTAAACCATTCTTGTGACACTAGTTATAGATTCCAATGCTTCACTTCAGGTCTACTGTATCCCTCTGACCATCTTATTGACGATCAAACACAGAATATGCATTGGAATTAAATACAAGAGGCACATTGCCGACTTAATAACAAGAAAACTTACTTTTCGTGCTGTCTTTGTTTTGAACCATTCCTGTGACACTAGTTATAGATTCCGATGCTTCACTTCAGGTTTAATGTATCCCTCTGACCTTCTTATTGACGATGAAACACAGATATTGCATCGGAATTAAATACAAAAGCCACAATGCCGTCTTGAGTACAAGAAAACTGACTCTTATTACGGTCTATGTTTTGAACGTTTCCTGTGACACTAGTTATAGATTCCGATGCTTCGCTTCAAGCTTACTGTATCCCTCTGACCTTCTTATTGACGATGAAACACAGAAATTGCATCAGAATTAAATACAAAAGGCTCAATGCCGATTTAAGTACAAGAAGACTGACTCTTCTTACCGTCTATGTTTTGAACCATTCCTGTGACACTAGTTATACATTCCGATGCTTCACTTCAGGTTTACTGTATCCCTCTGACCTTCTTATTGACGATGAAACACAAACATTGCATCGGAATTAAATACAAAAGGCACAATGCCGACTTAAGTACAAGAAAACAGACTCTTCTTACTGGCGATAATTTAAACCATTCCTGTGTCGCTAGTTATAGATTCCGATGCATCGCTTCAGGTTTACTGTATCCCTCTGACCTTCTTATTGAAGATGAAACACAGAAATTGCATCGGAATTCAATACAAAAGGCACAATGTCGTCTTAAGTACAGGAAAACTGACTCTTCTTACTGTCTATGTTTTGAACCATTCTTGTGACACTAGTTATAGATTCCAATGCTTCACTTCAGGTCTACTGTATCCCTCTGACCATCTTATTGACGATCAAACACAGAATATGCATTGGAATTAAATACAAGAGGCACATTGCCGACGTAATAACAAGAAAACTTACTTTTCGTGCTGTCTTTGTTTTGAACCATTCCTGTGACACTAGTTATATATTCCGATGCTTCACTTCAGGTTTAATGTATCCCTCTGACCTTCTTATTGACGATGAAACACAGATATTGCATCGGAATTAAATACAAAAGCCACAATGCCGACTTGAGTACTGGAAAACTGACTCTTATTACGGTCTATGTTTTGAACCTTTCCTGTGACACTAGTTATAGATTCCGATGCTTCACTTCAGGTTTTCTGCATCCCTCTGACCTTCTTATTGACGATGAAACACAGAAATTCCATCGGAATTAAATTCAAAAGACACAATGCCGTCTTAAGTACAAGAAAACTGACTCTTCTTACTGTCTATGTTTTGTGTGACACTAGTTATATATTTCGATGAATTACTTCAAGCTTACTGTATCCCTCTGACCTTCTTATTGACGATAGAACACAGAAATTGCATTGGAATTAAATACAAAAGTCACAATGACGACTTAAGTACAAGAAAACTGACTCTGCTTACTGTCTATGTTTTGAACCATTCCTGTGACACTAGTTATAGATTGCGATGCTTCACTTCAAGCTTACTGTATCCCTCTGACCTTCTTATTGACGATGAAACACAGAAATTGCATCGGAATTAGATACAAAAGGCACAATGCCGTCTTAAGTACAAGAAAACTGACTCTTCTTACTGTCTATGTTTTGAACCATTCCTGTGACACTAGTTATGGATTCCGATGCTTCACTTCAGGTTTTCTGTATTCCTCTGACCTTCTTATTGACGATGAAACACAAAAATTGTATCGGAATTAAATACAAAATGCACAATGCCCACTTTGGTACAAGAAAACTGACTCCTCTTACTGTCTATGCTTTTGAACCATTCCTGGGTCACTAGTTACAGATTCGGATGCTTCACTTCAGGGTTACTGTATCCCTCTGAGCTTCATATTGACGATGAAACACAGAAATTGCATCGGAATTAAATACAAAATGCACAATGTCGTCTTAAGTACAGGAAAACTGACTCTTCTTACTGTCTATGTTTGAACCATTCTTGTGACACTAGTTATATATTCCGATGTTTCACTTCAGGTCTACTGTATCCCTCTGACCTTCTTATTGACGATGAAACACAGAAATTTCATCGGAATAAAATACAAAAGGCAGAATGCCGACTTAAGTACAAGAAAACTTACTTTTCTTACTGTCTTTGTTTTGAACCATTCCTGTGACACTAGTTATAGATTACGATGCTTCACTTCAAGCTTACTGTATCCCTCTGACCTTCTTATTGACGATGAAACACAGAAATTGCATCGGAATTAAAAACAAAAGGCACAATTCCGACTTAAGTACAAGAAGACTGACTCTTCTTACTGTCTATGTTTTGATCCATTCCTGCGACACTAGTTACAGATTCCGATTCTTCACTTCAGGTTTACTGAATCCCGCTGACCTTCTTATTGACGACGAAACACAGAAATTGCATCGGAATTAAATACAAAAGGCTCAACGCCGACTCAAATACAAGAAGACTGGCTCTTCTTACTGTCTATTTTATGAACCTTTCCTGTGAGACCGGTTTTAGATTCCGATGCTTCTCTTCAGGTTTACTGTACCCCGTGGACCCTCTTATTGTCGATGAAACACAGAAATTTCATCGGAATTAATTACAAAATTCACAATGCCGACTTAAGTACAAGAAAACTGACTCTTCTTACAGTCTATGATTTGAACCACTCCTGTGACACTAGTTATAGTTTCCGATGCTTCACTTCAGGTTTACTGTGTCCCTCTGACCTTCTTATTGAAGATGAAACATAGAAATTGCATCGGAATTTAATACAAAAGGCACAATACCGACTTTAGTACAAGAAGACTGACTCTTCTTACTGTCTATGATTTGAACCATTCCTGTGACACCAATTATAGATTCCGATGCTTCACTTCAGGTTTACTCTATCCCTCTGACCTTCTTATTGACGATGAAACACAGCAATTGCATCGGAATTAAATACAAAAGGCACAATGCCGTCTTAAGTACAAGAAAACTGACTCTTCATACTGTCTATGTTTTGAACCATTCCTGTGACACTAGTAACAGATTCCGATGCTTCACTTCAGGTTTTCTGCATCCCTCTGACCTTCTTATTGACGATGAAACACATAAATGTCATCGGAATTAAATACGATATACACAATGCCCACTTAAGTACAAGAAAACTGACTCTTCTTACTGTCTATGTTTTGAACCATTCCTGTGACACTAGTTATATATTCCGCTGCTTAACTTCAAGCTTACTGTATCTCTCTGACCTTCTTATTGACGATGAAACACAGAAATTGCATCGGAATTAAATACAAAAGGCTCAATGCCGACTCAAGTACAAGAAGACAGGCTCTTCTTACTGTCTATGTTTTGAACCATTCCTGTGACACTAGTTATAGATTCCGAGGCTTCACTTCAGGTTTACTGTATCCCTCAGACCTCCTTATTGACGATGAAACTCAGAAATTGCATCGGAATTAAATACCAAAGGCACAATGACGTCTTAAGTACAAGAAAACTGACTCCTCTTACTGTCTATGCTTTGAACCATTCCTGTGACAGTAGTTATATTATCCGATGCTTCGCTTCAAGCTTACTGTATCACTCTGACCTTCTTATTGACGATGAAACACAGAAATTGAATCAGAATTCAATACAAAAGGTTCAATGCCGACTTAAGTACAAGAAGACTGACTCTTCTTACTGTCTATGTTTTGAACCACACCTGTGACACTAGTTATACATTCCGATGCTTCACTTCAGGTTTTCTGCTTCCCTCTGCCCTTCTTATTGACGATGAAACACAGAAATTGCATCGGAATTAAATACAAAAGGCACAATGCCGACTTAAGTACAAGAAAACTCACTCTTCTTACTGCTATGTTTGAACCATACCTGTGACACTAGTAATAGATTCCGTTGCTTCACTTCAGGTTTACTGTATCCCTCTGACCTTCTTATTGACGATGAAACACAGAAATTGCATCGGAATTAAATACAAAAGGCACAATGCCAACTTAAGTACAAGATTACTGACTCTCCTTACTGTCTATGTTTTGAACCATTCCTGTGACACTAGTTATCGATTCCGATGCTTCACTTCAGGTTTAATGTATCCCTCTGACCTTCTTATTGACGATGAAACACAGAAATTGCATCGGAATTCAATACAAAAGGCACAATGTCGTCTTAAGTACAGGAAAACTGACTCTTCTTACTGTCTATGTTTTGAACCATTCTTGTGACACTAGTTATAGATTCCAATGCTTCACTTCAGGTCTACTGTATCCCTCTGACCATCTTATTGACGATCAAACACAGAATATGCATTTTAATTAAATACAAGAGGCACATTGCCGACTTAATAACAAGAAAACTTACTTTTCGTGCTGTCTTTGTTTTGAACCATTCCTGTGACACTAGTTATAGATTCCGATGCTTCACTTCAGGTTTAATGCATCCCTCTGACCTTCTTATTGACGATGAAACACAGATATTGCATCGGAATTAAATACAAAAGCCACAATGCCGTCTTGAGTACAAGAAAACTGACTCTTATTACGGTCTATGTTTTGAACCTTTCCTGTGACACTAGTTATAGATTCCGATGCTTCACTTCAGGTTTTCTGCATCCCTCTGACCTTCTTATTGACGATGAAACACAGAAATTGCATCGGAATTAAATACAAAAGACACAATGCCGTCTTAAGTACAAGAAAACTGACTCTTCTTACTGTCTATGTTTTGAACCATTCCTGTGACACTAGTTATAGATTCCGATGCTTCACTTCAGATTTACTGTATCCCTCTGACCTCCTTATTGACGATGAAACACAGAAATTGCATCGGAATTAACTACAAAAGGCCCAATGCCGACCCAAGTACATGAAGACTGGCTCTTCTTACTGTCTATGTTTTAAACCCTTCCTGTGACACTAGTAATAGATTTCGATGCTTCAATTCAGTTTTACTGTATCCCTCTGACCTTCTTATTGACGATGAAACACAAAAATTGCATCGGAATTAAATACAAAAGGCACAATGCCGACTTAAGTACAAGTAAACTGAATCTTCTTGTTGTCTATGTTTTGAACCCATCCTGTGACACCAGTTATTGATTCCGAAGCTGCATTTCATGTTTACTGTATCAGTCTGACCTTCTTATTGACGATGAAACACAGAAATTGCATCGGAACTAAATACAAAAGGCCCAATGCCGACTCAAGTACGAGAAGACTGGCTCTTCTTACTGTCTATGCTTTGAGCTATTCCTGTGACACTAGTTATAGATTCCGATGATTCACTTCAGGTTTACTGTATCCCTCCGACCTCCGTATTGACGATGAAACTCAGAATTTGCATCGGAATTAAATACAAAAGGCACAATGACGACTTAAGTACAAGAAAACTGACTCTTCTTACTGTCTAAGTTTTGAATTATTCCTGTGACACTAGTTATAGATTCCAATGCTTCACTTCATGTTTACTGTATCAGTCTGACCTTCTTATTGACGATGAAACACAGAAATTGCATCGGAATTATATACAAAAGGCACAATGCCGTCTTAAGTACAAGAAAATTGACTCTTTTTACTGTCTATGTTTTGAACCATTCCTGTGACACTAGATATAAATTCCGATGCTTCACCTCAGGTTTTCCGTATCCCTCTGACCTTCTTAATGACGATGAACCAAAGAAATTTCATCGGAATAAAATACAAAAGACACAATGCCCACTTACGTACAAGAAGACTGACTCTTCTTACTGTCTATGTAGTGAACCATTCCTGTGACACTAGTTATATATTCCGATGAATTACTTCAAGCTTACTGTATCCCTCTGACCTTCTTATTGCGATAAAACACAGAAATTGCATTGGAATTAAATACAAAATTCACAATGGCGACTTAAGTACAAGAAAACTGACTCTGCTTACTGTCTATGTTTTGAACCATTCCTGTGACACTAGTTATAGATTGCGATGCTTCACTTCAAGCTTACTGTATCCCTCTGACCTTCTTATTGACGATGAAACACAGAAATTGCATCGGAATTAAATACAAAAGGCACAATGCCGTCTTAAGTACAAGAAAACTGACTCTTCTTACTGTCTATGTTTTGAACCATTCCTGTGACACTAGTTATGGATTCCGATGCTTCACTTCAGGTTTTCTGTATTCCTCTGACCTTCTTATTGACGATGAAACACAAAAATTGTATCGGAATTAAATACGAAATGCACAATGCCCACTTTGGTACAAGAAAACTGACTCTTCTTACTGTCTATGTTTTGAACCATTCCTGGGTCACTAGTTACAGATTCCGATGCTTCACTTCAGGGTTACTGTATCCCTCTGAGCTTCATATTGACGATAAAACACAAAAAATTGCATCGGAATTAAATACAAAAGGCACAATGTCGTCTTAAGTACAGGAAAACTGACTCTTCTTACTGTCTATGTTTGAACCATTCTTGTGACACTAGTTATATATTCCGATGTTTAACTCCAGGTCTACTGTATCCCTCTGACCTTCTTATTGACGATGAAACACAGAAATTGCATCGGAATTAAATACAAAAGGCAGAATGCCGACTTAAGTACAAGAAAACTTACTTTTCTTACTGTCTTTGTTTTGAACCATTCCTGTGACACTAGTTATAGATTACGATGCTTTACTTCAAGCTTACTGTATCCCTCCGACCTTCTTATTGACGATGAAACACAGAAATTGCATCGGAATTAAATACAAAAGGCACAATGCCGACTTAAGTACAAGAAGACTGACTCTTCTTACTGTCTATGATTTGAACCATTCCTGCGACACTAGTTACAGATTCCGATTCTTCACTTCAGGTTTACTGAATCACGCTGACCTTCTTATTGACGACGAAACACAGAAATTGCATCGGAATTAAATACAAAAGGCTCAACGCCGACTCAAATACAAGAAGACTGGCTCTTCTTACTGTCTATTTTATGAACCTTTCCAGTGAGACCGGTTTTAGATTCCGATGCTTCTCTTCAGGTTTACTGTACCCCGTGGACCCTCTTATTGTCGATGAAACACAGAAATTTCATCGGAATTAATTACAAAATTCACAATGCCGACTTAAGTGCAAGAAAACTGACTCTTCTTACAGTCTATGATTTGAACCACTCCTGTGACACTAGTTATAGCTTCCGATGCTTCACTTCAGGTTTACTGTGTCCCTCTCACCTTCTTATTGAAGATGAAACATAGAAATTGCATCGGAATTTAATACAAAAGGCACAGTGCCGACTTAAGTACAAGAAGACTGACTCTTCTTACTGTCTATGTTTTGAACCATTCCTGTGACACCAATTATAGATTCCGATGCTTCACTTCAGGTTTTGTGCATCCCTCTGACCTTCTTATTGACGATGAAACACATAAATGTCATCGGAATTAAATACGATATACACAATGCCCACTTAAGTACAAGAAAACTGACTCATCTTACTGTCTATGTTTTGAACCATTCCTGTGACACTAGTTATATATTCCGCTGCTTAACTTCAAGCTTACTGTATCTCTCTGACCTTCTTATTGACGATGAAACACAGAAATTGCATCGGAATTAAATACAAAAGGCTCAATGCCGACTCAAGTACAAGAAGACTGGCTCTTCTTACTGTCTATGTTTTGAACCATTCCTGTGACACTAGTTATAGATTCCGAGGCTTCACTTCAGGTTTACTGTATCCCTCATACCTCCTTATTGACGATGAAACTCAGAAATTGCATTGGAATTAAATACCAAAGGCACAATGACGTCTTAAGTACAAGAAAACTGACTCCTCTTACTGTCTATGTTTTGAACCATTCCTGTGACAGTAGTTATATTATCCGATGCTTCGCTTCAAGCTCACTGTATCCCTCTGACCTTCTTATTGACGATGAAACACAGAAATTGCATCAGAATTCAATACAAAAGGCTCAATGCCGACTTAAGTACAAGAAGACTGACTCTTCTTACTGTCTATGTTTTGAACCATTCCTGTGACACTAGTTATATATTCCGATGCTTCACTTCAGGTTTACTGTATCCCTCTGACCTTCTTATTGACGATGAAACACAAACATTGCATCGGAATTAAATACAAAAGGCACAATGCCGACTTAAGTACAAGAAAACTGACTCTTCTTACTGTCTATGTTTTAAACCATTCCTGTGTCACTAGTTATAGATTCCGATGCTTCACTTCAGGTTTACTGTATCCCACTGACCTTCTTATTGACGATGAAACAGAAATTGCATCGGAATTAAATACAAAAGGCACAATGTCGTCTTAAGTACAGGAAAACTGACTCTTCTTACTGTCTATGATTGGAACCACTCCTGTGACACTAGTTATAGTTTCCGATGCTTCACTTCAGGTTTACTCTATCCCTCTGACCTTCTTATTGAAGATGAAACATAGAAATTGCATCGGAATTTAATACAAAAGGCACAATGCCGTCTGAAGTACAAGAAGACAGACTCTTCTTACTGTCTATGCCTTGAACCATTCCTGTGACACCAGTTATAGATTCCGATGCTTCACTTCAGGTTTACTGCATCCCTCTGACCTTCTTATTGACGATGAAACACAGAAATTGCATCGCAATTAAATACAAAAGCCACAATGCCGTCTTAAGTACAAGAAAACTGACTCTTCTTACTGTCTATGTTTTGAACAATTCCTGTAACACTAGTTATAGATTCCGATCTTAACTTCAGGTTTTCTGCATCCCTCTGACCTTCTTATTGACGATGAAACACAGAAATGTCATCGGAATTAAATACGAAGTACACAATGCCCACTTAAGTACAAGAAAACTGACTCTTCTTAATGTCTATGTTTTGAACCATTCCTGTGACACTAGTTATATATTCCGATGCTTCACGTCAAGCTTACTGTATCCCTCTGACCTTCTTATTGACGATGAAACGCAGAAATTGCATCGGAATTAAATACAAAATGCTCAATGCCGACTCAAGTACAAGAAGACTGACTCTTCTTACTGTCTATGTTTTGAACCATTCCTGTGACACTAGTTGTTCATTCCGATGCTTCACTTCGGGTTTACTGTATCCCTCTGACCGTCTTATTGACGATGAAACACAAACATTGCATCGGAATTAAATACAAAAGGCACAATGCCGACTTAAGTACAAGAAAACTGACTCTTCTTACTGTCTATGTTTTAAACCATTCCTGTGTCACTAGTTATAGATTCCGATGCTTGACTTCAGGTTTACTTATTGACGAAGAAACACAGAAATAACCGGCTTAAGTACAAGAAAACTTACTTTTCTTACTGTCTTTGCTTTCAACCATTCCTGTAACACTAGTTATAGATTCCAATGCTTCACTTCAAGCTTACTGTATCCCTTGGACCTTGTTATTGACGATGAAACACAGAAATTGCATCGGAATTAAATAAAAAAGGCACAATGCCGACTTAAGTACAAGAAGACTGACTCTTCTTTCTGTCTAGGTTTTGAACCATTCCTGTGACACTAGTTATAGATTCCGATTCTTCACTGCAGGTTTACTGAATCCCGCTGACCTTCTTATTGACGATGAAACACAGAAATTGCATCGGAATTAAATACAAAAGGTACAATGCCGACTCTGGTAAAAGAAGACTGGCTCTTCTTACTGTCTATGATTTGAACCTTTCCTGTGAGACCGGTTTTCGATTCCGATGCTTCACTTCAGGTTTACTGTATCCGGTGGACCTTCTTATTGACAACGAAACCTAGAAATGGCATCGGAATTGAATGCAAAAGGCACAATGCCGACTTAAGTACAAGAAATCTGACAGTTCTTACTGTCTATATTTTAAACCCTTCCTGTGACACTAGTTATACATTCCAATGCTTAACTTCAGGTTCACTGTATCACTCTGACATTCTTATTGACGATGAAACACGGAAATTGCATCGGAATTGAATACGAAAGGCTCAATGCCGACCTAAGTACAAGAAAACTGACTCTTCATACTGTTTATGTTTTGAACCATTCCTGTGTCACTAGTTATAGATTCCGATGCTTCACTTCAGGATTACTTTATCCCTCTAACCTTCTTATTGACGATGAAACATAGAAATTACATCGGGATTAAATACAAAAGGTACAATGCCGACTTAAGTACAAGAAAACGGACTCTTCTACTGTCTATGTTTTGAACCATTCCTGTGACACTAGTTATAGATTCCGATGCTTCACTTCAGGTTTACTGTATCCCTCTGACCTTCCTATTGACGATGAAACACAGAAAGTTCTTCGGAATTCAACTCAAAAGACACAATGCCAATTTATTTACAAGAAAACGGACTCTTCTTACTGTCTATGTTTTGAACCATTCCTGTGACACTAGTTATAGATTCCGATGCTTCACATCAGGTTTACTGTATCCCTCTGACCTTCTTATGGACGATGAAACATAGAAATTGCTTCAGGATTAAATACAAATGGCACAATGCCGACTCAAGTACAAGAAGACTGGCTCTTCTTACTGTCTATGTTTTCGACCCTTTCCTGTGAGCCCGGTTTTAGATTCCGATTTTTCACTTCAGGTTTACTGTATCCCTTGGGTATTCCTATTGACGACGAAACACAGAAATTGCATCGGAATTAATTACAAAACGCACAATGCCGACTCAAGTACAAGAAGACTGGCTCTTCTTACTGTGTATGTTTTGAACCTTTCCCATGAGACCGGTTTTAGATTTCGAAGCTTCACTTAAGGTTTACCGTATCCCTTGGGCCTTCTTATTGACGCCGAAACACAGAAATTGCATCGGAATTAAATAGAATAGGCACAATGCCGACTTAAGTACAAGAAAACTGACTCCTCTTACTGTCTATGTTTATAACCATTCCTGTGACGCTAGTTATAGATTCCGATGCTTCACTTCAGGTTTACTGTATCCCTCTGACCTTCTTATTGACGATGAAACACAGAAATTGCATCGGAATGAAATCCAAAAGGCACAATGCCGTCTTAAGTACAAGAAAACTGACTCTTCTTACTGTCTATGTTTTGAACCTTTCCTGTGACACTAGTTATAGAATCCGATGCTTCACTTCAGATTTACTGTATCCCTGTGACCTTCTTATTGACGATGAAACACAGAAATCGCATCGGAAGTAAATAGAAAAGGCACAATGCGAAATTAAGTACAAGAAAACTGACTCTTCATACTGTCTATGTTTGAACCATTCCTGTGACACTAGTTATAGATTCCGATGCTTCACTTCAGGTTTACTGTATCCCTCTGGCCTCCTTATTGACGATGAAACACAGAAATTGCATCGGAATTAAATACAAAAGGCACAATGCCGACTTAAGTACAAGAAAACATACTCTTCTTACTGTCTATGTTTCGAACCGTTCGTGTACAACTAGTTATAGATTCCGATGCTTCACTTCAGGTATACTGTATCCCTCTAACCTTCTTATTGACGATAAAACACAGATATTGCATCGGAATTAAATACAAAAGCACAATGCCGACTTGTGTACAAGAAAACTGACTCTTCTTACTGTCCATGTTTGAACCATTCCTGTGACACTAGTTATAAATTCCGATGCTTCACTTCAGGTTTACTGTATACCCCTGACCTTGTTATTGACTATGAAACACAGAAATTGCATCGGAATTAAATACAAAAGGCACAATGCCGACTTAAGTTCAAGAAAACTGACTCTTCTTACTGTCTATGTTTTGAACCATTCCTGTGACACTAGTTATAGATTCCGATGCTTCACTTCAGGTTTACTGTATCCCTGTGACCTTCTTATGACGATGAAACACAGAACTTGCTTCGGAATTATATACAGATGGCACAATGCCGACTTAAGTAAGAGAAAACTGACTCTTCTTACTGTCTATGTTTTTAACCGTTCCTGTGTCACTAGTTACAGATTCCGATGCTTCACATTAGGTTTACTGTATCCCTCTGATCTTCTTATTGACGTTGAAACACAGAAATTGCATCGGAATTAAATACAAAAGCACAATGCCGACTTGTGTACAAGAAAACTGACTCTTCTTACTGTCCATGTTTGAACCATTCCTGTGACACTAGTTATAGATTCCGATGCTTCACTTCAGGTTTACTGTATCCCTCTGACCTTCTTATAGACGATGAAACACGGAAATTCCATCGGAATTATATACAAAACGCACAATGCCGACTTAAGTACAACAAGACTGACTCTTCTTACTGTCTACAATTTGAACAATTCCTGTGACACTAGTTATAGATTCCGATGCTTAACTTCAGTTTTACTGTATCCCTTGGACCTTCTTATTGACGATGAAACACAGAAATTGCATCGCAATTAAATACAAAAGGCACAATGCCGACTTAAGTACAAGAAGCCTGACTCTTCTTACTGTCAATGGTTTGAACATTCCAGTGACACTAGTTATAGATTCAGATGCTGCACTTCAGGTATACTGTATCCAGCTGACCTTCTTATTGATGATGAAGCACAGAAATTGCATTGGAGTTAAATACAAAAGGCACAATGCCGACTATAGTACAAGAAGGCTGACTCTTCTTTCTGTCTAGGTTTTGAACCATTCCTGTGGCACTAGTTATAGATTCCGATTCTTCACTGCAGGTTTACTGAATCCCGCTGACCGTCTTATTGACGATGAAACACAGAAATTACATCGGAATTAAATACAAAAGGCACAATGCCGACTCTGGAACAAGAAGACTGGGTCTTCTTACTGTCTATGATTTGAACCTTTCCTGTGAGACCGGTTTTAGATTCCGATGCTTCACTTCAGGTTTACTGTATCCGGTGGTCCTTCTTATTGACGACGAAACCTAGAAATGGTATCGGAATTGAATGCAAAAGGCACAATGCCGACTTAAGTACAAGAAATCTGACAGTTCTTACTGTCTATATTTTGAACCATTCCTGTGACACTAGTTATACATTCCGATGCTTCACTTCAGGTTTACTGTATCCCTCTGGCCTCCTTATTGACGATGAAACACAGAAATTGCATCGGAATTAAATACAAAAGGCACAATGCCGACTTAAGTACAAGAAAACAGACTCTTCTTACTGTCTATGTTTCGAACCGTTCGTGTACAACTAGTTATAGATTCCGATGCTTCACTTCAGGTATACTGTATCCCTCTAACCTTCTTATTGACGATAAAACACAGATATTGCATCGGAATTAAATACAAAAGCACAATGCCGACTTGTGTACAAGAAAACTGACTCTTCTTACCGTCCATGTTTGATCCATTCCTGTGACACTAGTTATAAATTCCGATGCTTCACTTCAGGTTTACTGTATACCCCTGACCTTCTTATTGACTATGAAACACAGAAATTGCATCGAAATTAAATACAAAAGGCACAATGACGACTTATGTACAAGAAAACAGACTCTTCTTACTGTCTATGTTTTTAACCGTTCCTGTGTCACTAGTTACAGATTCCGATGCTTCACATTAGGTTTACTGTATCCCTCTGATCTTCTTATTGACGATGAAACACAGAAATTGCATCGGAATTAAATACAAAAGCACAATGCCGACTTGTGTACAAAAAAACTGACTCTTCTTACTGTCCATGTTTGAATCATTCCAGTGACACTAGTTATAGATTCCGATGCTTCACTTCAGGTTTACTGTATCCCTCTGACCTTCTTATAGACGATGAAACACGGAAATTGCATCGGAATTATATACAAAACGCACAATGCCGACTTAAGTACAACAACACTGACTCTTCTTACTGTCTACAATTTGAACAATTCCTGTGACACTAGTTATAGATTCCGATCCTTAACTTCAGGTTTACTGTATCCCTTGGACCTTCTTATTGACGATGAAACACAGAAATTGCATCGCAATTAAATACAAAAGGCACAATGCCGACTTAAGTACAAGAAGCCTGACTCTTCTTACTGTCAATGGTTTGAACATTCCTGTGACACTAGTTATAGATTCAGATGCTGCACTTCAGGTATACTGTATCCAGCTGACCTTCTTATTGATGATGAAGCACAGAAATTGCATTGGGGTTAAATACAAAAGGCACAATGCCGACTATAGTACAAGAAGACTGACTCTTCTTTCTGTCTAGGTTTTGAACCATTCCTGTGGCACTAGTTATAGATTCCGATTCTTCACTGCAGGTTTACTGAATCCCGCTGAGCTTCTTATTGACGATGAAACACAGAAATTACATCGGAATTAAATACAAAAGGCACAATGCCGACTCTGGAACAAGAAGACTGGCTCTTCTTACTGTCTATGATTTGAACCTTTCCTGTGAGACCGGTTTTAGATTCCGATGCTTCACTTCAGGTTTACTGTATCCGGTGGACCTTCTTATTGACGACGAAACCTATAAATGGCATCGGAATTGAATGCAAAAGGCACAATGCCGACTTAAGTACAAGAAATCTGACAGTTCTTACTGTCTATATTTTGAACCATTCCTGAGACACTAGTTATACATTCCGATGCTTAACTTCAGGTTCACTGTATCCCTCTGACCTTCCTATTGACGATGAAACACAGAAAGTTCTTCAGAATTAAACTCAAAAGACACAATGCCAACGTAATTACAAGAAAACGGACTCTTCTTACTGTCTATGTTTTGAACCATTCCTGTGACACTAGTTATAGATTCCGATGCTTCACTTCATGTTTACTGTATCCCTCTGACCTTCTTATGGACGATGAAACATAGAAATTGCATCAGGATTAAATACAAAAGGCACAATGCCGACTTAAGTACAAGAAAAAAGACTCTTCTTACTGTCAGTGTTTTGAACCGTTCCTGTGACACTAGTTATTGATTCCGATGCTTCACTTCAGGTTTACTGTATCCCTCTAACCTTCTTATTGACGATAAAACACAGTAATTGCATCGGAATTAAATACAAAAGGCACAATGCCGACTCAAGTACAAGAAGACTGGCTCTTCTTACTGTCTATGTTTTCGACCCTTTCCTGTGAGCCCGGTTTTAGATTCCGATTTTTCACTTCCGGTTTGCTGTATCCCTTGGGTATTCCTATTGACGACGAAACACAGAAATTGCATCGGAATTAATTACAAAACGCACAATGCCGACTTAAGTACAAGAAAACTGACGGTTCTTACTGTCTATGTTTGAACCATTCCTGTGACACTAGTTATAGATTCCGATGCTTCACTTCAGGTTTACTGTATCCCTCTGGCCTCCTTATTGACGATGAAACACACAAATTGCATCGGAATTAAATACAAAAGGCACAATGCCGACTTAAGTACAAGAAAACAGACTCTTCTTACTGTCTATGTTTTGAACTGTTCCTGTGACACTAGTTATAGATTCCGATGCTTCACTTAAGGTTTACTGTATCCCTCTAACCCTCTTATTGACGATAAAACACAGATATTGCATCGGAATTAAATACAAAATGCACAACGCCTACTCAAGTACAAGAAGACTGGCTCTTCTTATTGTCTATGATTTGAACGTTTCCTGCGAGACCGGTTTTGGATTCCGATGCTTCACTTCAGGTTTACCGTATCCTTTGGACCTTCTTATTGACGCAGAAACACAGAAATTGCATCGGAAATAAATAGAATAGGCACAATGCTGACTTAAGTACAAGAAAACTGACTCTTATTACTGTCCATGTTTGAACCATTCCTGTGACACTAGTTATAGATTCCGATGCTTCACTTCAGGTTTACTGTATACCCCTGACCTTCTTATTGACGATGAAACACAGAAATTGCATCGGAATTAAATACAAAAGGCACAATGCCGACTTAAGTACAAGAAAACTGACTCTTCTTACTGTCTATGTTTTGAACCATTCCTGTGACACTAGTTATAGATTCCGATGCTTCACTTCAGGTTTGCTGTATCCCTGTGACCTTCTTATTGACGATGAAACACAGAAATTGCTTCGGAATTATATACAGAAGGCACAATGCCGACTAAAGTACAAGAAAACTGACTCTTCTTACTGTCTATGTTTTTAACCGTTCCTGTGTCACTAGTTACAGATTTCGATGCTTCGCATTAGGTTTACTGTATCCCTCTGATCTTCTTATTGACGATGAAACACAGAAATTGCATCGGAATTAAATACAAAAGCACAATGCCGAGTTATGTATAAGAAGACTGGCTCCTCTAACTGTGTATGGTTTGAACCATTCCTGTGACACTAGTTATAGATTCCGAAGCTTCACTTCAGGTTTACTGTATCCCTCTGACCTTCTTATTGAAGATGAAACACGGAAATTGCATCGGAATTATATACAAAACCCACAATGCCGACTTAAGTACAACAAGACTGACTCTTCTTACTGTCTACAATGTGAACAATTCCTGTGACACTAGTTATAGTTTCCGATGCTTCACTTCAGGTTTACTGTATCCCTTCGACCCTCTTATTGACGATGAAACACAGAAATTGCTTCGCAATTAAATACAAAAGGCACAATGCCGACTTAAGTACAAGAAGACTGACTCTTCTTACTGTCAATGGTTTGAACCATTCCTGTGACACTAGTTATAGATTCAGATGCTGCACTTCAGGTATACTGTATCTAGCTGACCTTCTTATTGACGATGAAGCACAGAAATTGCATGGGAGTTAAATACAAAAGGCACAATGCCGACTATAGTACAAGAAGACTGACTCATCTTACTGTCTATGTTTTGAACCATTCCTGTGACACTAGTTATAGAATCCGATGCTTCACTTCAGTTTTACTGTATCCATCTGACCGTCTTATTGACGATGAAACACAGAAATTGCATCGGAATTAAATACAAAATGCACAATGATGACTTAAGTTCAAGAAGACTGACTCTTCCTACTGTCTAAGTTTTGAACCATTCCTGTGACACTAGTTCTAGATTCCGATGCTTCACTTCAGGTTTACTGTATCTCTCGGACCTCCTTATTGACGATGAAACACAGATATTGCAGCTTAACTAAATACAAAAGGCTCAATGCAGTCTTAAGTACAAGAAGACTGACTCTTCTTACTGTCTATGTTTTGAACCATTTCTGTGACACTAGTTATAGATTCCGATGCTTCACTTCACGTTTACTGTATCCCTGTGACCTTCTTATTGACGATGAAACACAGAAATTGCTTCGGAAAATTATACAGAAGGCACAATGAAGACTTAAGTACAAGAAAACTGACTCTTCTCACTGTCTATGATTTTAACCATTCCTGTGACACTAGTTACAGATTGCGATGCTTCTAATTGGGTTTACTGTATCCCTCTGACCTTCTAATTGACGATGAAACACAGAAATTGCTTCTCAATTAAATACAAAAGGCACAATGCCGACTTAAGTACAAGAAGACCGACTCTTCTTACTGTCTATGGTTTGAACCATTCCTGTGACACTAGTTATAGATTCAGATGCTGCACTTCAGGTATACTGTATCCAGCTGACCTTCTTATTGATGATGAAGCACAGAAATTGCATTGGAGTTAAATACAAAAGGCACAATGCCGACTTTAGTACAAGAAGACTGACTCTTCTTACTGTCTATGCTATGAACCATTCCTGTGACACTAGTTATAGATTCCGATGCTTCACTTCAGTTTTACTGTATCCCTCTGACCTTCTTATTGACGATGAAACACAGAAATTGCATCGGAATTAAATACAAAAGTCACAATGCCGACTGAAGTACAGGAAGACTGACTCTTCCTACTGTCTATGTTTTGAACCATTCCTGTGACACTAGTTTTAAATTCCGATGCTTCACTTCAGGTTTACTGTATCCCTCTGACCTCCTTATTGAGGATGAAACACAGAAATTGCATCTTACTTAAATACAAAAGCACAATGCCGACTTATGTACAAGAAGACTGACTCTTCCTATTGTCTATGCTTTGAATCATTCCTGTGACACTAGTTATAGAATCCGATGCTTCACTTCAGTTTTACTGTATCCATCTGACCTTCTTATTGACGATGAAACACAGAAATTGCATCGGAATTAAATACAAAAGGCTCAATGATGACTTAAGTTCAAGAAGACTGACTCTTCCTATTGTCTAAGTTTTGAACCATTCCTGTGACACTAGTTCTAGATTCCGATGCTGCACTTCAGGTTTACTGTATTTCTCTGACCTTCTTATTGTCGATGAAACACCGAAATTGCATCTTAACTAAATACAAAAGGCACAATGCTGACTTAAGTACAAGAAGACTGACTCTTCTTACTGTCTATGGTTTGAACCATTCCTGTGACACTAGTTATAGATTCAGATGCTGCACATCAGGTATACTGTATCCAGCTGACCTTCTTATTGATGATGAAGCAAAGAAATTTCATCGGAATTATATACAAAAGGCACAATGCGCGACTTAGGTACAAGAAGACTGACTCTTCTTACTGTCTATGATTTGAACCATTCCTGTGACACTAGTAATAGATTCCGATGCTTCACTTCAGTTTTACTGTATCCCTCTGACCTTCGTATTGACGATGAAACACAGAAATTGCATCGGAATTAAATAGAATAGGCACAATGCCGACTTAAGTTTATGAAGACAGACTCTTCCTACTGTCTAAGATTGGATCCTCTCCTGTGACTCTAGTTTTAGATTCCGATGCTTCACTTCAGGTTCACTGTATCTCTCTGACCTCCTTATTGACGATGAAACACAGATATTGCATCTTAACTAAATACAAAAGGCTCAATGCAGTCTTAAGTACAAGAAGACTGACTCTTCTTACCGTCTATGTTTTGAACCATTCCTGTGACACTAGTTACGGATTCCGATGCTTCACTTTAGGGTTACTGTATCCCTCTGACCTTCGTATTGACGATCAAACACAGAAATTTCATCGGAATAAAATACAAAAGGCACAATGGCGACTTAAGTACAAGGAGACTGGTTCTTCTTACTGACTATGTTTTGAACCATTCCTGTGACACTAGTTATAGATTCAGATGCTTCACTTCAGGTTTACTGTATCCCTGTGACCTTCTTATTGATGATGAAACACAGAAATTGCTTCGGATTTATATACAGAAGGCACAATGCCGACTTAAGTACAAGAAAACTGACTCTTCTCACTGTCTATGATTTTAACCATTCCTGTGACACTAGTTACAGATTGCGATGCTTCTAATTGGGTTTACTGTATTCCTCTGACCTTCTTATTGACGATGAAACACAGAAATTGCTTCTCAATTAAATACAAAAGGCACAATGCCGACTTAAGTACAAGAAGACTGACTCTTCTTACTGTCTATGGTTTGAACCATTCCTGTGACACTAGTTATTGATTCCGATGCTTCACTTCAGGTTTACTGTATCCCTCCAACCATCTTATTGACGATAAAACACAGAAATTGCATCGGAATTAAATACAAAAGGCACAATGCCGACTCAAGTACAAGAAGACTGGCTCTTTTTACTGTGTATGTTTTGAACCTTTCCCATGAGACCGGTTTTAGATTCCGAAGCTTCACTTAAGGTTTACCGTATCCCTTGGGCCTTCTTATTGACGCCGAAACACAGAAATAGCATCGGAATTAAATAGAATAGGCACAATGCCGACTTAAGTACAAGAAAACTGACTCCTCTTACTGTCTATGTTTTGAACCATTCCTGTGACGCTAGTTATAGATTCCGATGCTTCACTTCAGGTTTACTGTATCCCTCTGACCTTCTTATTGACGATGAAACACAGAAATTGCATCGGAATTAAATACAAAAGGCACAATGCCGTCTTAAGTACAAGAAAACTTACTCTTCTTACTGTCTATGTTTTGAACCATTCCTATGACACTAGTTATAGATTCCGATGCTTCACATCGGGTTTACTGTATCCCTGTGACCTTCTTATTGACGATGAAACACAGAAATCGCATCGGAAGTAAATAGAAAAGGCACAATGCGAAATTAAGTACAAGAAAACTGACTCTTCATACTGTCTATGTTTGAACCATTCCTGTGACACTAGTTATAGATTCCGATGCTTCACTTCAGGTTTACTGTATCCCTCTGGCCTCCTTATTGACGATGAAACACAGAAATTGCATCGGAACTAAATACAAAAGGCACAATGCCGACTTAAGTACAAGAAAACTGTCTCTTCTTACTGTCTATGTTTTGAACCATTCCTGTGACACTAGTTATAGATTCCGATGCTTCACTTCAGGTTTACTGTATCCCTCTAACCTTCTTATTGACGATAAAACACAGATATTGCATCGGAATTAAATACAAAATGCATAACGCCGACTCAAGTACAAGAAGACTGGCTCTGCTTACTGTCAATGATTTGAACGTTTCCTGCGAGACTGGTTTTGGATTCCGATGCTTCACTTCAGGTTTACCGTATCCCTTCGACCTTCTTATTGACGCCGAAACACAGAAATTGCATCGGAAATAAATAGAATAGGCACAATGCTGACTTAAGTACAAGAAAACTGACTCTTCTTACTGTCCATGTTTCAACCATTCCTGTGACACTAGTTATAGATTCCGATGCTTCACTTCAGTTTTACTGTATCCCTGTGACCTTCTTATGACGATGAAACACAGAAATTGCTTCGGAATTATATACAGAAGGCACAATGCCGACTTAAGTACAAGAAAACTGACTCTTCATACTGTCTATGTTTTTAACCGTTCCTGTGTCACTAGTTAGAGATTCCGATGCTTCACATTAGGTTTAGTGTATCCCTCTGATCTTCTTATTGACGATGAAACACAGAAATTGCATCGGAATTAAATACAAAAGCACAATGTTGACTTGTGTATAAGAAGACTGGCTCCTCTTACTGGCTATGGTTTGAACCATTCCTGTGACACTAGTTATAGATTCCGATGCTTCACTTCAGGTTTACTGTATCCCTCTGTCCTTCTTATAGACGATGAAACACGGAAATTGCATCGGAGTTAAATACAAAAGGCACAATGCCGACTTAAGTACAAGATGACTGACTCTTCCTACTGTCTAAGTTTTGAACCATTCCTGTGACACTAGTTCTAGATTCCGATGTTTCACTTCAGGTTTACAGTATCTCTCGGACCTCCTTATTGACGATGAAACACAGAAATTGCATCAGAATTAAATAAAAAATGCACAATGCCGACTGAAGTACAAGAAGACTGACTCTTCTTTCTGTCTAGGTTTTGAACCATTAATGTGACACTAGTTATAGATTCCGATTCTTCACTGCAGGTTTACTGAATCCCGCTGACCTTCTTATTGATGATGAATCACAGAAATTACATCGGAATTAAATACAAAAGGCACAATGCCGACTCTGGTACAAGAAGACTGGCTCTTCTTACTGTCTATGATTTGAACCTTTCCTGTGAGACCGGTTTTAGATTCCGATGCTTCAATTCAGGTTTACTGCATCCGGTGGACCTTCTTATTGACGACGAAACCTAGAAATGGCATCGGAATTGAATGCAAAAGGCACGATGCCGACTTAAGTACAAGAAATCTGACAGTTCTTACTGTCTATATTTTGAACCATTCCTGTGACACTAGTTATACATTCCGATGCTTAACTTCAGGTTCACTGTATCCCTCTGACCTTCTTATTGAAGATGAAACACGGAAATTGCATCGGAATTAAATACGAAAGGCTCAATGCCGACTTAAGTACAAGATAACTGACTCTTCATACTGTTTATGTTTTGAACCATTCCTGTGACACTAGTTATAGATTCCGATGCTTCACATCAGGTTTACTTTATCCCTCTGACCTTCTTATTGACGATGAAACATAGAAATTACATCGGGATTAAATACAAAAGGCACAATGCCGACTTAAGTACAAGAAAACGGACTCTTCTACTGTCTATGTTTTGAACCATTCCTGTGACACTAGTTATAGATTCCGATGCTTCACTTCAGGTTTACTGTATCCCTCTGACCTTCCTATTGACGATGAAACACAGAAAGTTCTTCGGAATTAAACTCAAAAGACACAATGCCAACTTAATTACAAGAAAACGGACTCTTCCTACTGTCTATGTTTTGAACCATTCCTGTGACACTAGTTATAGATTCCGATGCTTCACTTCAGGTTTACTGTATCCCTCTGAACTTCTTATGGACGATGAAACATAGAAATTGCATCAGGATTAAATACAAAGGGCACAATGCCGACTTAAGTACAAGAAAACTGACTGTTCTTACTGTCTATGTTTGAACCATTCCTGTGACACTAGTTATAGATTCCGATGCTTCACTTCAGGTTTACTGTATCCCTCAAGCCTCCTTATTGACGATGAAACACACAAATTACATCGGAATTAAATACAAAAGGCACAATGCCGACTTAAGTACAAGAAAACAGACTCTTCTTACTGTCTATGTTTTGAACCGTTCCTGTGACACTAGTTATTGATTCCGATGCTTCACTTCAGGTTTACTGTATCCCTCTAACCTTCTTATTGACAATAAAACACAGAAATTGCATCGGAATTAAATACAAAAGGCAGAATGCCAACTCAAGTACAAGAAGACTGGCTCTTCTTACTGTGTATGTTTTGAACCTTTCCCATGAGACCGGTTTTAGATTCCGAAGCTTCACTTAAGGTTTACCGTATCCCTTGGGCCTTCTTATTGACGCCGAAACACAGAAATTGCATCGGAAGTAAATAGAATAGGCACAATGCCGACTTAAGTACAAGAAAACTGACTCCTCTTACTGTCTATGTTTTGAACCATTCCTGTGACGCTAGTTATAGATTCCGATGCTTCACTTCAGGTTTACTGTATCCCTCTGACCTTCTTATTGACGATGAAACACAGAAATTGCATCGGAATTAAATACAAAAGGCACAATGCCGTCTTAAGTACAAGAAAACTGACTCTTCTTACTGTCTATGATTTGAACCATTCCTGTGACACTAGTTATAGATTCCGATGCTTCACTTCAGATTTACTGTATCCCTGTGACCTTCTTATTGACGATGAAACACAGAAATCGCATCGGAAGGAAATAGAAAAGGCACAATGCGAAATTAAGTACAAGAAAACTGACTCTTCATACTGTCTATGTTTGAACCATTCCTGTGACACTAGTTTTAGATTCCGATGCTTCACTTCAGGTTTACTGTACCCCTCTAACCTTCTTATTGACGATAAAACACAGATATTGCATCGGAATTAAATACAAAATGCACAACGCCGACTCAAGTACAAGAAGACTGGCTCTTCTTATTGTCGATGATTTGAACGTTTCCTGCGAGACCGGTTTTGGATTCCGATGCTTCACTTCAGGTTTACCGTATCCCTTGGACCTTCTTATTGACGCCGAAACACAGAAATTGCATCGGAAATAAATAGAATAGGCACAATGCTGACTTAAGTACAAGAAAACTGACTCTTCTTACTGTCCATGTTTGAACCATTCCTGTGACACTAGTTATAGATTCCGATGCTTCACTTCAGGTTTACTGTATACCCCTGACCTTCTTATTGACGATGAAACACAGAAATTGCATCGGAATTAAATACAAAAGGCACAATGCCGACTTAAGTACAAGAAAACTGACTCTTCTTACTGTCTATGCTTTGAACCATTCCTGTGACACTAGTTATAGATTCCGATGCTTCACTTCAGGTTTACTGTATCCCTGTGACCTTCTTATTGACGATGAAACACAGAAATTGCTTCGGAATTATATACAGAAGGCACAATGCCGACTTAAGTACAAGAAAACTGACTCTTCTTACTGTCTATGCTTTTAACCGTTCCTGTGTCACTAGTTACAGATTCCGATGCCTCACATTAGGTTTACTGTATCCCTCTGATCTTCTTATTGACGATGAAACACAGAAATTGCATCGGAATTAAATACAAAAGCACAATGCCGACTTATGTATAAGAAGACTGGCTCCTCTTACTGTCTATGGTTTGAACCATTCCTGTGACACTAGTTATAAATTCCGATGCTTCGCTTCAGGTTTACTGTATCCCTCTGACCTTCTTATAGACGATGAAACACGGAGATTGCATCGGAATTATATACAAAACGCACAATGCCGACTTAAGTACAACAAGACTGACTCTTCTTACTGTCTACAATTTGAACAATTCCTGTGACACTAGTTATAGATTCCGATGCTTCACTTCAGGTTTACTGTATCCATCTGACCGTCTTATTGACGATGAAACACAGAAATTGCATCGGAATTAAATACAAAATGCACAATGATGACTTAAGTTCAAGAAGACTGACTCTTCCTACTGTCAATGGTTTGAACCATTCCTGTGACACTAGTTATAGATTCAGATGTTGCACTTCAGGTATACTGTATCCTGCTGACCTTCTTATTGATGATGAAGCACAGAAATTGCTTCGCAATTAAATACAAAAGGCACAATGCCGACTTAAGTACAAGAAGACTGACTCTTCTTACTGTCAGTGGTTTGAACCATTCCTGTAACACTAGTTATAGATTCAGATGTTGCACTTCAGGTATACTGTATCCAGCTGACCTTCTTATTGTTGATGAAGCACAGAAATTGCATCGGAGTTAAATACAAAAGGCACAATGCCGACTATAGTACAAGAAGACTGACTCTTCTTACTGTCTATGTTTTGAAAAATTCCTGTAACACTAGTTATAGAATCCGATGCTTCACTTCAGTTTTACTGTATCCATCTGACCGTCTTATTGACGATGAAACACAGAAATTGCATCGGAATTAAATACAAAATGCACAATGATGACTTAAGTTCAAGGAGACTGATTCTTCCTACTGTCTAAGTTTTGACCATTCCTGTGACACTAGTTCTAGATTCCGATGCTTCACTTCAGGTTACTGTATCTCTCGGACCTCCTTATTGACGATGAAACACAGATATTGCATCTTAACTAAATACAAAAGGCTCAATGCAGTCTTAAGTACAAGAAGACTGACTCTTCTTACTGTCTATGTTTTGAACCATTCCTGTGACACTAGTTATAGATTCCGATGCTTCACTTCAGGTTTACTGTATCCCTGCGACCTTCTTATTGACGATGAAACACAGAAATTGCTGCGGAATTGTATACAGAAGGCACAAGGCCGACTTAAGTACAAGAAAACTGACTCCTCTCACTGACTATGATTTTAACCATTCCTGTGACACTAGTTACAGATTGCGATGCTTCTAATTGGGTTTACTGTATCCCTCTGACCTTCTTATTGACGATGAAACACAGAAATTGCATCTTAACTAAATACAAATGGCTCAATGCAGTCTTAAGTACAAGAAGACTGACTCTTCATACTGTCTATGGTTTGAACCATTCCTGTGACACTAGTTATAGATTCAGATGCTGCACTTCAGGTATACTGTATCCAGCTGACCTTCTTATTGATGATGAAGCAAAGAAATTTCATCGGAATTAAATACAAAAGGCACAATGTGGACTCAAGTACATGACGACTGGCTCTTCTTACTGCCTATGTTTTGAACCATTCCTGTGACACTAGTTATAGATTCCGATGCTTCACTTCGGGTTTACTGTATCCAGTTGACCTTTTTATTGACGATGAAACACAGAAATTGCATCGGAATTATATACAAAAGGCACAATGCCGACTTAGGTACAAGAAGACTGACTCTTCTTACTGTCTATGATTTGAACCATTCCTGTGACACTAGTTATAGATTCCGATGCTTCACTTCAGTTTTACTGTATCCCTCTGACCTTCGTATTGACGATGAAACACAGAAATTGCATCGGAATTAAATAGAAAAGGCACAATGCCGACTTAAGTATATAAAGACTGACTCTTCCTACTGTCTAAGTTTTGAACCTCTCCTATGACTCTAGTTTTAGATTCCGATGCTTCACTTCAGGTTCACTGTATCTCTCTGACCCCTTATTGACGATGAAACACAGATATTGCATCTTAACTAACTACAAAAGGCTCAATGCAGTCTTAAGTACAAGAAGACTGACTCTTCTTACCGTCTATGATTTGAACCATTCCTGTGACACTAGTTATGGATTCCCATGCTTCACTTTAGGGTTACTGTATCCCTCTGACCTTCGTATTGACGATGAAACACAGATATTGCATCGGAATTAAATACAAAAGGCACAATGCCGACTTAAGTACAAGAAGATTGACTCTTCCTACTGTATATGTTTTGAACCATTCCTGTGACACTAGTGATAGATTCCGTTGCTTCACTTCAGGTTTACTGTATCCCTCTGACTATCTTATTGACGATGAAACACAGAAATTGCATCGGAATTAAATACAAAAGGCACAATGCCGACTCATGTAAAAGAAGACTGGCTCCTCTTACTTTCTATGTTTTGAACCTTTCCTGTGACACTAGTTATAGATTCCGATGCTTCACTTCAGGTTTACTGTATCCCTCTGACCTTCTTATAGACGATGAAACACAGATATTACATCGGAATTATATACAAAAGGCACAATGCTGACTTAGGTACAAGAAGACTGACTCTTCTTGCTGTCTACGTTTTGAACCATTCCTGTGACACTAGTTACAGATTCCGATGCTTCACTTCAGGTTTACTGTAGCCCTCTGACCTTCTTATTGACGATGAAACACAGAAATTGCATCTTAATTAAATACAAAATTTACAATGCCGACTTAAGTACAAGAAGACTGACTCTTCTTACTGTCAATGGTTTGAACCATTCCTGTGACACTAGTTATAGATTCAGATGCTGTACTTCAGGTATACTGTATCCAGCTGGCTTCCTTATTGATGATGAAGCACAGAAATTGCATCGGAGTTAAATACAAAAGGCACAATGCCGACTTTAGTACAAGAAGACTGACTCTTCTTACTGTCTACGATATGAGCAATTCCTGTGACACTAGTTATAGATTCCGATGCTTCACTTCAGGTTTACTGTATCCCTTGGACTTTCTTATTGACGATGAAACACAGAAATTGCTTCTCAATTAAATACAAAAGGCACAATGTTGACTTAAGTACAAGAAGACTGACTCTTCTTACTGTCTATGGTTTGAACCATTCCTGTGACACTAGTTATAGATTCCGATGCTTCACATCAGGTTTACTGTTTCCCTCTGACCTTCTTATAGACGATGAAACACGGAAATTGCATCGGAATTATATACAAAACGCACAATGCCGACTTAAGGACAACAACACTGACTCTTCTTACTGTCTACGATTTGAACAATTCCTGTTACACTAGTTATAGATTCCGATGCTTCACTTCAGGTTTGCCGTATCCCTTGGACCCTCTTATTAACGATGAAACACAGAAATCGCTTCTCAATTAAATACAAAATGCACAATGCCGACTTAAGTACAAGAAGACTGATTCTTCTTACTGTCTATGGTTTGAACCATTCCTGTGACACTAGTTATAGATTCAGATGCTGCACTTCAGGTATACTGTATCCAGCTGACCTTCTTATTGATGATGTAGCACAGAAATTGCATCGGAGTTAAATACAAAAGGCACAATGCCGACTTTAGGACAAGAAGACTGACTCTTCTTACTGTCTATGTTTTGTACCATTCCTGTGACACTAGTTATGGATTCCGATGCTTCACTTCAGTTTTACTGTATCCCTCTGACCTTGTTATTGACGATGAATCACAGAAATTGCATCGGAATTAAATACTAAAGGCACAATGCCGACTGAAGTACAAGAAGACTGACTCTTCCTACTGTCTATGTTTTGAACCATTCCTGTGACACTAGTTTTAAATTCCGATGCTTCACTTCAGGTTTACTGTATCCCTCTGACCTCCTTATTGAGGATGAAACACAGAAATTGCATCTTACTTAAATACAAAAGCACAATGCCGACTTATGTACAAGAAGACTGACTCTTCTTATTGTCTATGTTTTGAATCATTCCTGTGACACTAGTTATAGATTCCGATGCTTCACTTCAGGTTTACTGTATACCTGTGACTTTCTTATTGACGATGAAACACAGAAATTGCTTCGGAATTATTTACAGAAGGCACAATGCCGACTTAAGTACAAGAAAACTGACTCTTCTTACTGTCTATGTTTTTAACCGTTCCTGTGTCACTAGTTACAGATTCCGATGCTTCACATTAGGTTTACTGTATCCCTCTGATCTTCTTATTGACGATGAAACACAGAAATTGCATCGGAATTAAATACAAAAGCACAATGCCGACTTATGTACAAGAAGACTGGCTCCTTATACTGCCTATGGTGTGAACCATTCCTGTTACACTAGTTATAGATTCCGATGCTTCACTTCAGGTTTACTGTATCCCTCTGAACATCTTATAGACGATGAAACACGGAAATTGCATCGGAATTATATACAAAACGCACAATACCGACTTAAGTACAACAAGACTGACTCTTCTTACTGTCTACAATTTGAACACTTCCTGTGACACTAGTTATAGATTCCGATGCTTCACTTCAGGTTTACTGTATCCCTTGGACCTTCTTATTGACGATGAAACACAGAAATTGCTTCGCAATTAAATACAAAAGGCACAATGCCGACTTAAGTACAAGAAAACTGACTCTTCTCACTGTCTATGATTTTAACCATTCCTGTGACACTAGTTACAGATTGCGATGCTTCACATTGGGTTTACTGTATCCCTCTGACCTTTTTATTGACGATGAAACACAGAAATTGCTTCTCAGTTAAATACAAAAGGCACAATGCCGACTTAAGTACAAGAAGACTGACTCTTCTTACTGTCTATGGTTTGAACCAGTCCTGTGACACTAGTTATAGATTCAGATGCTGCACTTCAGGTATACTGTATCCAGCTGACCTTCTTATTGATGATGAAGCACAGAAATTGCATCGGAGTTAAATACAAAAGGCACAATGCCGACTTTAGTACAAGAAGACTGACTCTTCTTACTGTCTATGATTTGAACCATTCCTGTGACACAGTTTATAGATTCCGATGCTTCACTTCAGCTTTACTGTATCCCTCTGACCTTCTTATTGACGATGAAACACAGAAATTGCATCGGAATTTAATACAAAAGGCACAATGATGACTTAAGTTCAAGAAGACTGACTCTTCCTATTGTCTAAGTTTTAAACCATTCCTCTGACACTACTTCTAGATTCCGATGCTTCACTTCAGGTTTACTGTATCTCTCTGACCTCCTTATTGTCGATGAAACACCGAAATTGCATCTTAACTAAATACAAAAGGCACAATGCTGACTTAAGTACAAGAAGACTGACTCTTCCTACTGTCTAAGATTTGAACCTCTCCTATGACTCTAGTTTTAGATTCCGATGCTTCACTTCAGGTTCACTGTATCTCTCTGACCTCCTTATTGACGATGAAACACAGATATTGCATCTTAACTAAATACAAAAGGCTCAATGCAGTCTTAAGTACAAGAAGACTGACTCTTCTTACCGTCTATGTTTTGAACCATTCCTGTGACACTAGTTATGGATTCCCATGCTTCACTTTAGGGTTACTGTATCCCTCTGACCTTCGTATTGACGATCAAACACAGAAATTTCATCGGAATAAAATACAAAAGGCACAATGCCGACTTAAGTACAAGGAGACTGGTTCTTCTTACTGCCTATGTTTTGAACCATTCCTGTGACACTAGTTATAGATTCCGATGCTTCACTTCAGGTTTACTGTATCCCTGTGACCATCTCCTTGACGATGAAACACAGAAATTGATTCGGAATTATATACAGAAGGCACAATGCCGACTTTAGTACAAGAACACTGACTCTTCTTACTGCCTGTGACACTAGTTATAGATTCCGAAGCTTCACATTAGGCTTACCGTATCACTCTGACCTTCTTATTGACGATGAAACACAGATATTGCATCGGAATTAAATGCAAAAGGCACAATGCCGACTTAAGTACAAGAAGATTGACTCTTCCTACTGTATATGTTTTGAACCATTCCTGTGACACTAGTGATAGATTCCGTTGCTTCACTTCAGGTTTACTGTATCCCTCTGACTATCTTATTGACGATGAAACACAGAAATTGCATCGGAATTAAATACAAATGGCACAATGCCGACTCATGTACAAGAAGACTGGCTCCTCTTACTTTCTATGTTTTGAACCTTTCCTGTGACACTAGTTATAGATTCCGATGCTTCACTTCAGGTTTACTGTATCCCTCTGACCTTCTTATAGACGATGAAACACAGATATTACATCGGAATTATATACAAAAGGCACAATAACGACTTAGGTACAAGAAGACTGACTCTTCTTGCTGTCTACGTTTTGAACCATTCCTGTGACACTAGTTACAGATTCCGATGCTTCACTTCAGGTTTACTGTAGCCCTCTGACCTTCTTATTGACGATGAAACACAGAAATTGCATCTTAATTAAATACAAAATTTACAATGCTGACTTAAGTACAAGAAGACTGACTCTTCTTACTGTCAATGGTTTGAACCATTCCTGTGACACTAGTTATAGATTCAGATGCTGCACTTCAGGTATACTGTATCCAGCTGGCTTCCTTATTGATGATGAAGCACAGAAATTGCATCGGAGTTAAATACAAAAGGCACAATGCCGACTTTAGTACAAGAAGACTGACTCTTCTTACTGTCTACGATTTGAGCAATTCCTGTGACACTAGTTATAGATTCCGATGCTTCACTTCAGGTTTACTGTATCCCTTGGACTTTCTTATTGACGATGAAACACAGAAATTGCTTCTCAATTAAATACAAAAGGCACAATGTTGACTTAAGTACAAGAAGACTGACTCTTCTTACTGTCTATGGTTTGAACCATTCCTGTGACACTAGTTATAGATTCCGATGCTTCACATCAGGTTTACTGTTTCCCTCTGACCTTCTTATATACGATGAAACACGGAAATTGCATCGGAATTATATACAAAACGCACAATGCCGACTTAAGGACAACAACACTGACTCTTCTTACTGTCTACGATTTGAACAATTCCTGTTACACTAGTTATAGATTCCGATGCTTCACTTCAGGTTTGCCGTATCCCTTGGACCTTCTTATTAACGATGAAACACAGAAATCGCTTCTCAATTAAATACAAAAGGCACAATGACGACTTAAGTACAAGAAGACTGACTCTTCTTACTGTCTATGGTTTGAACCATTCCTGTGACACTAGTTATAGATTCAGATGCTGCACTTCAGGTGTACTGTATCCCTCTGACCTTCTTATTGACGATGAAACACAGAAATTGCATCGGAATTAAATACAAAAGGCACAATGCCGTCTTAAGTACAAGAAAACTGACTCTTCTTACTGTCTATGATTTGAACCATTCCTGTGACACTAGTTATAGATTCCGATGCTTCACTTCAGATTTACTGTATCCCTGTGACCTTCTTATTGACGATGAAACACAGAAATCGCATCGGAAGTAAATAGAAAAGGCACAATGCGAAATTAAGTACAAGAAAACTGACTCTTCATACTGTCTATGTTTGAACCATTCCTGTGACACTGGTTATAGATTCCGATGCTTCACTTTAGGTTTACTGTACCCCTCTAACCTTCTTATTGACGATAAAACACAGATATTGCATCGGAATTAAATACAAAATGCACAACGCCGACTCAAGTACAAGAAGACTGGCTCTTCTTATTGTCGATGATTTGAACGTTTCCTGCGAGACCGGTTTTGGATTCCGATGCTTCACTTCAGGTTTACCGTATCCCTTGGACCTTCTTATTGACGCCGAAACACAGAAATTGCATCGGAAATAAATAGAATAGGCACAATGCTGACTTAAGTACAAGAAAACTGACTCTTCTTACTGTCCATGTTTGAAACATTCCTGTGACACTAGTTATAGATTCCGATGCTTCACTTCAGGTTTACTGTATACCCCTGACCTTCTTATTGACGATGAAACACAGAAATTGCATCGGAATTAAATACAAAAGTCACAATGCCGACTTAAGTACAAGAAAACTGACTCTTCTTACTGTCTATGTTTTGAACCATTCCTGTGACACTAGTTATAGATTCCGATGCTTCACTTCAGGTTTACTGTATCCCTGTGACCTTCTTATTGACGATGAAACACAGAAATTGCTTCGGAATTATATACAGAAGGCACAATGCCGACTTAAGTACAAGAAAACTGACTCTTCTTACTGTCTATGCTTTTAACCGTTCCTGTGTCACTAGTTACAGATTCCGATGCCTCACATTAGGTTTACTGTATCCCTCTGATCTTCTTATTGACGATGAAACACAGAAATTGCATCGGAATTAAATACAAAAGCACAATGCCAACTTATGTATAAGAAGACTGGCTCCTCTTACTGTCTATGGTTTGAACCATTCCTGTGACACTAGTTATAGATTCCGATGCTTCACTTCAGGTTTACTGTATCCCTCTGACCTTCTTATAGACGATGAAACACGGAAATTGCATCGGAATTATATACAAAACGCACAATGCCGACTTAAGTACAACAAGACTGACTCTTCTTACTGTCTACAATTTGAACAATTCCTGTGACACTAGATATAGATTCCGATGCTTCACTTCAGGTTTACTGTATCCATCTGACCGTCGTATTGACGATGAAACACAGAAATTGCATCGGAATTAAATACAAAATGCACAATGATGACTTAAGTTCAAGAAGACTGACTCTTCCTACTGTCAATGGTTTGAACCATTCCTGTGACACTAGTTATAGTTTCAGATGTTGCACTTCAGTTATACTGTATCCTGCTGACCTTCTTATTGATGATGAAGCACAGAAATTGCTTCGCAATTAAATACAAAAGGCACAATGCCGACTTAAGTACAAGAAGACTGACTCTTCTTACTGTCAGTGGTTTGAACCATTCCTGTGACACTAGTTATAGATTCAGATGTTGCACTTCAGGTATACTGTATCCAGCTGACCTTCTTATTGATGATGAAGCACAGAAATTGCATCGGAGTTAAATACAAAAGGCACAATGCCGACTATAGTACAACAAGACTGACTCTTCTTACTGTCTATGTTTTGAACCATTCCTGTGCCACTAGTTATAGAATCCGATGCTTCACTTCAGTTTTACTGTATCCATCAGACCGTCTTATTGACGATGAAACACAGAAATTGCATCGGAATTAAATACAAAATGCACAATGATGACTTAAGTTCAAGGAGACTGACTCTTCCTACTGTCTAAGTTTTAACCATTCCTGTGACACTAGTTCTAGATTCCGATGCTTCACTTCAGGGTTACTGTATCTCTCGGACCTCCTTATTGACGATGAAACACAGATATTGCATCTTAACTAAATACAAAAGGCTCAATGCAGTCTTAAGTACAAGAAGACTGACTCTTCTTACTGTCTATGTTTTGAACCATTCCTGTGACACTAGTTATAGATTCCGATGCTTCACTTCATGTTTACTGTATCCCTGCGACCTTCTTATTGACGATGAAACACAGAAATTGCTGCGGAATTGTATACAGAAGGCACAAGGCCGACTTAAGTACAAGAAAACTGACTCCTCTCACTGACTATGATTTTAACCATTCCTGTGACACTAGTTACAGATTGCGATGCTTCTAATTGGGTTTGCTGTATCCCTCTGACCTTCTTATTGACGATGAAACACAGAAATTGCTTCTCAATTAAATACAAAAGGCACAATGCCGACTTAAGTACAAGAAGACTGACTCTTCATACTGTCTATGGTTTGAACCATTCCTGTGACACTAGTTATAGATTCAGATGCTGCACTTCAGGTAAACTGTATCCAGCTGACCTTCTTATTGATAATGAAGCAAAGAAATTTCATCGGAATTAAATACAAAAGGCACAATGTGGACTCAAGTACATGACGAGTGGCTCTTCTTACTGCCTATGTTTTGAACCATTCCTGTGACACTAGTTATAGATTCCGATGCTTCACTTCGGGTTTACTGTATCCAGTTGACCTTTTTTTTGACGATGAAACACAGAAATTGCATCGGAATTATATACAAAAGGCACAATGCCGACTTAGGTACAAGAAGACTGACTCTTCTTACTGTCTATGATTTGAACCATTCCTGTGACACTAGTTATAGATTCCGATGCTTCACTTCAGTTTTACTGTATCCCTCTGACCTTCGTATTGACGATGAAACACAGAAATTGCATCGGAATTAAATAGAAAAGGCACAATGCCGACTTAAGTATATGAAGACTGACTCTTCCTACTGTCTAAGTTTTGAACCTCTCCTATGACTCTAGTTTTAGATTCCGATGCTTCACTTCAGGTTCACTGTATCTCTCTGACCTCCTTATTAACGATGAAACACAGATATTGCATCTTAACTAAATACAAAAGGCTCAATGCAGTCTTAAGTACAAGAAGACTGACTCTTCTTATCGTCTATGTTTGAACCATTCCTGTGACACTAGTTATGTATTCCCATGCTTCACTTTAGGGTTACTGTATCCCTCTGACCTTCGTATTGACGATCAAACACAGAAATTTCATCGGAATAAAATACAAAAGGCACAATGCCGACTTAAGTACAAGGAGACTGGTTCTTCTTACTGCCTATGTTTTGAACCATTCTTGTGACACTAGTTATAGATTCCGATGCTTCACTTCAGGTTTACTGTATCCCTGTGACCATCTCCTTGACGATGAAACACAGAAATTGATTTGGAATTATATACAGAAGGCACAATGCCGACTTAAGTACAAGAACACTGACTCTTCTTACTGCCTATGTTTTGAACCATTCCTGTGACACTAGTTATAGATTCCGAAGCTTCACATTAGGCTTACCGAATCACTCTGACCTTCTTATTGACGATGAAACACAGATATTGCATCGGAATTAAATACAAAAGGCACAATGCCGACTTAAGTACAAGAAGATTGACTCTTCCTACTGTATATGTTTTGAACCATTCCTGTGACACTAGTGATAGATTCCGTTGCTTCACTTCAGGTTTACTGTATCCCTCTGACTATCTTATTGACGATGAAACACAGAAATTGCATCGGAATTAAATACAAAAGGCACAATGCCGACTCATGTACAAGAAGACTGGCTCCTCTTACTTTCTATGTTTTGAACCTTTCCTGTGACACTAGTTATAGATTCCGATGCTTCACTTCAGGTTTACTGTATCCCTCTGACCTTCTTATAGACGATGAAACACAGATATTACATCGGAATTATATACAAAAGGCACAATGCCGACTTAGGTACAAGAAGACTGACTCTTCTTGCTGTATTACGTTTTGAACCATTCCTGTGACACTAGTTACAGATTCCGATGCTTCACTTCAGGTTTACTGTAGCCCTCTGACCTTCTTATTGACGTTGAAACACAGAAATTGCATCTTAATTAAATACAAAATTTACAATGCCGACTTAAGTACAAGAAGACTGACTCTTCTTACTGTCAATGGTTTGAACCATCCCTGTGACACTAGTTATAGATTCAGATGCTGCACTTCAGGTATACTGTATCCAGCTGGCTTCCTTATTGATGATGAAGCACAGAAATTGCATCGGAGTTAAATACAAAAGGCACAATGCCGACTTTAGTACAAGAAGACTGACTCTTCTTACTGTCTACGATTTGAGCAATTCCTGTGACACTAGTTATAGATTCCGATGCTTCACTTCAGGTTTACTGTATCCCTTGGACTTTCGTATTGACGATGAAACACAGAAATTGCTTCTCAATTAAATACAAAAGGCACAATGTTGACTTAAGTACAAGAAGACTGACTCTTCTTACTGTCTATGGTTTGAACCATTCCTGTGACACAAGTTATAGATTCCGATGCTTTACATCAGATTTACTGTTTCCCTCTGACCTTCTTAAAGACGATGAAACACGGAAATTGCATCGGAATTATATACAAAACGCACAATGCCGACTTAAGGACAACAACACTGACTCTTCTTACTGTCTACGATTTGAACAATTCCTGTTACACTAGTTATAGATTCCGATGCTTCACTTCAGGTTTGCCGTATCCCTTGGACCTTCTTATTAACGATGAAACACAGAAATCGCTTCTCAATTAAATACAAAAGGCACAATGCCGACCTAAGTACAAGAAGACTGACTCTTCTTACTGTCTATGGTTTGAACCATTCCTGTGACACTAGTTATAGATTCAGATGCTGCACTTCAGGTATACTGTATCCAGCTGACCTTCTTATTGATGATGAAGCACAGAAATTGCATCGGAGTTAAATACAAAAGGCACAATGCCGACTTTAGTACAAGAAGACTGACTCTTCTTACTGTCTGTGTTTTGTACCATTCCTGTGACACTAGTTATAGATTCCGATGCTTCACTTCAGTTTTACTGTATCCCTCTGACCTTGTTATTGACGATGAAACACAGAAATTGCATCGGAATTAAATACAAAGGCACAATGCCGACTGAAGTACAAGAACACTGACTCTTCCTACTGTCTATGTTTTGAACCATTCCTGTGACACTAGTTTTAAATTCCGATGCTTCACTTCAGGTTTACTGTATCCCTCTGACCTCCTTATTGAGGATGAAACACAGAAATTGCATCTTACTTAAATACAAAAGCACAATGCCGACTTATGTACAAGAAGACTGACTCTTCTTATTGTCTATGTTTTGAATCATTCCTGTGACACTAGTTATAGATTCCGATGCTTCACTTCAGGTTTACTGTATCCCTGTGACTTTCTTATTGACGATGAAACACAGAAATTGCTTCGGAATTATTTACAGACGGCACAATGCCGACTTAAGTACAAGAAAACTGACTCTTCCTACTGTCTATGTTTTTAACCGTTCCTGTGTCACTAGTTACAGATTCCGATGCTTCACATTAGGTTTACTGTATCCCTCTGATCTTCTTATTGACGATGAAACACAGAAATTGCATCGGAATTAAATACAAAAGCACAATGCCGACTTATGTACAAGAAGACTGGCTCCTTATACTGCCTATGGTGTGAACCATTCCTGTGACACTAGTTATAGATTCCGATGCATCACTTCAGGTATACTGTATCCAGCTGACCTTCATACTGACGATGAAACACAGAAATTGCTTCGGAATTATATACAGAAGGCACAATGCCGACTTAAGTACAAGAAAACTGACTCTTCTCACTGTCTATGATTTTAACCATTCCTGTGGCACTAGTTACAGATTGCGATGCTTCACATTGGGTTAACTGTATCCCTCTGACCTTCTTATTGACGATGAAACACAGAAATTGCTTCTCAATTAAATACAAAAGGCACAATGCCGACTTAAGTACAAGAAGACTGACTCTTCTTACTGTCTATGATTTGAACCAGTCCTGTGACACTAGTTATAGATTCAGATGCTGCACTTCAGGTATACTGTATCCAGCTGACCTTCTTATTGATGATGAAGCACAGAAATTGCATCGGAGTTAAATACAAAAGGCACAATGCCGACTTTAGTACAAGAAGACTGACTCTTCTTACTGTCTATGATTTGAACCATTCCTGTGACACAAGTTATAGATTCCGATGCTTCACTTCAGTTTTACTGTATCCCTCTGACCTTCTTATTGACGATGAAACACAGAAATTGCATCGGAATTTAATACAAAAGACACAATGATGACTTAAGTTCAAGAAGACTGACTCTTCCTATTGTCTAAGTTTTGAACCATTCCTCTGACACTAGTTCTAGATTCCGATGCTTCACTTCAGGTTTACTGTATCTCTCTGACCTCCTTATTGTCGATGAAACACCGAAATTGCATCTTAACTAAATACAAAAGGCACAATGCTGACTTAAGTACAAGAAGACTGACTCTTCTTACTGTCTATGGTTTGAACCATTCCTGTGACACTAGTTATAGATTCAGATGCTGCACATCAGGTATACTGTATCCAGCTGACCTTCTTATTGATGATGAAGCAAAGAAATTTCATCGGAATTAAATACAAAAGGCACAATGCCGACTCAAGTACATGACGACTGGCTCTTCTTACTGCCTATGTTTTGAACCATTCCTGTGACACTAGTTATAGATTCCGATGCTTCACTTCGGGTTTACTGTAACCAGTTGACCTTCTTATTGACGATGAAACACAGAAAGTGCATCGGAATTATATACAAAACGCACAATGCCGACTTAGGTACAAGAAGACTGACTCTTCTTACTGTCTATGATTTGAACCATTCCTGTGACACTAGTTATAGATTCCGATGCTTCACTATAGTTTTACTGTATCCCTCTGACCTTCGTAATGACGATCAAACACAGAAATTTCATCGGAATAAAATACAAAAGGCACAATGCCGACTTAAGTACAAGGAGACTGGTTCTTCTTACTGCCTATGTTTTGAACCACTCCTGTGACACTAGTTATAGATTCCGATGCTTCACTTCAGGTTTACTGTATCCCTGTGACCTTCTCATTGACGATGAAACACAGAAATTGATTCGGAATTATATACAGAAGGCACAATGCCGACTTAAGTACAAGGAAACTGACTCTTCTTACTGTTTATGTTTTGAACCATTCCTATGACACTAGTTATAGATTCCGCTGCTTCACATTAGGCTTATTGTATCACTCTGACCTTCTTATTGACGATGAAACACAGATATCGCATCGGAATTAAATACAAACGGCACAATGCCGACTTAAGTACAAGAAGATTGACTCTTCCTACTGTATATGTTTCGAACCATTCCTGTGACACTAGTGATAGATTCCGTTGCATCACTTCAGGATTACTGTAGCCCTCTGACCTTCTTATTGACGATGAAACTCAGAAATTGCATCTTAATAAAATACAAAATTTACAATGCCGACTTAAGTACAAGAAGACTGACTCTTCTTACTGTCAATGGTTTGAACCATTCCTGTGACACTAGTTATAGATTCAGATGCTGCACTTCAGGTGTACTGTATCCAGCTGGCCTCCTTATTGATGATGAACCACATAAATTGCATCGGAGTTAAATACAAAAGGCACAATGCCGACTTTAGTACAAGAAGACTGACTCTTCTTACTGTCTACGATTTGAACAATTCCTGTGACACTAGTTATAGATTCCGATGCTTCACTTCAGGTTTACTGTTTCCCTCTGACCTTCTTATAGACGATGAAACACAGAAATTGCGTCGGAATTATATACAAAAGGCACAATGCCGACTTAAGTACAAGAAGACTGACTCTTCTTACTGTCAATGGTTTGAACCATTCCTGTGACACTAGTTATAGATTCAGATGCTGCACTTCAGGTATACTGTATCCAGCTGGTTTCCTTATTGATGATGAAGCACAGAAATTGCATCGGAGGTAATTACAAAAGGCACAATGCAGACTTTAGTACAAGAAGACTGACTCTTCTTACTGTCTATGTTTTGAGCCTTTCCTGTGACACTAGTTATAGATTCCGATGGTTCACTTCAGTTTTACGGTATCCCACTGACCTTCGTATTGACGATGAAACACTGAAATTGCATCGGAATTATATACAAAATGCAAAATGCTGACGTAAGTACAAGAAGACAGACTCTTTTTACTGTCTACGTTGTGAACCATTCCTGTGACAATAGTTATAGATTCCGATGCTTCACTTCAGGTTTACTGTATCCCTCTGACCATCTTATTGACGATGGAACACAGAAATTGCATCTTAATTAAATACAAAAGGCACAATGCCGACTTAAGTACAAGAATTCAGACTCTTCTTACTGTCTATGGTTTGAACCATTCCTGTGACACTAGTTATAGATTCAGATGCTGCACTTCAGGTTTACTGTATCCAGCTGACCTTCTTATTGATGATGAAGCACAGAAATTTCATCGGAATTAAATACAAAAGGCACAATGCCGACTTAAGTACAAGACAACTGACTGTTCTTCCTGTCTATGATTTGAACCATTCCTGTGACACTAATTATAGATTCCATTGCTTCACTTAAGTTTTACTGTACCCAGCTGACCTTATTGGCGATGAAACACAGAAATTGTATCGGAATTAAATAAAAAAGGCCCAATGCCGACTCAAGTACAAGAAGACCGGCTCTTCTTACTGTCTATGATTTGAACATTTCCTGTGAGACCGGTTTTAGATACCGATTCTTCACTTCAGGTTAACTGTATCCCTTGGACCTTCTTATTGACGACGAAACACAGAAATTGCATCGGATTTAAATAGAACAGGCACAATGCCGACTTAAGTTCAAGGAAACTGAATCTTCTTGCTATCTATGTTTTGAACCAATCCTGTGACACTAGTTATAGATTCCGTTGCATCACTTCAGGTTTACTGTATTCCTCTGACCTTCTTGTAGACGATGAAACTTAGAAATTGCATCGGGATTAAATACAAAAGGCACAATACAGGCTCAAGTAAAGGAAAACTGCTTCTTCTTACTGTCTATGTTTGAACCTTTCCTGTGAGACCAGTTTTGGATTCCGATGCTTGACTTCAGGTTTACTGTATCCCTTGGACCTTCTTATTGTCGACAAAACACAGAAATTGCATCGGAATTAAATACAAAAGGCACAATGCGGACTTAAGTAAAAGAAAACTGACTCTTCTTACTGTCTATGTTTGAACCATTCCTGTGTCAGTAGTTATAGTTTCCGATGTTTCACTTCAGTTTTACTGTATCCCCCTGACCTCCATATTGACGATGAAACACAGAAATTGCATGGGAATTAAATACAAAAGGCACAATGCCGACTTAAGTACAAGAAAACTGACTCTTCTCACTGTCTATGTTTTGATCCATTCCTATGGCACTAGCTATAGATTGCGATGCTACACTTCAGGTTTACTGTATCCCTCTGACCTTCTTATTGACGATGAAACACAGAAATTGCGTCGGAATTAATTACAAAAGGCACAATGCCGACTCAAGTACAAGAAGACTGGCTCGTCTTACTGTCTATGTTTTGAACCTTTCCTGTGTGACGGGTTTTAGATTCCGATGCTTCACTTCAGGTTTACTGTATCCCTTGGACCTTATATTGACGCCAAAACACAGAAATTGCATCGGAATTAAATAGAAAAGGCAGAATGGCGACTTAAGTACAAGAAAACTGACTCTTCTTACAGTCTATGTTTTGAACCATTCCTGTGACACTAGTTATACATTCCGATGCTTCACTTCTGGTTTATTGTATCCCTCTGACCTTCTCATTGACGATTAAACACAGAAATTTCATCGGAATTAAATACAAGAGGCACAATGCCGTCTCACGTACAAGAAGACTGGCTCATGTTAGAGTCAATGTTTTGAACCATTCCCGTGACACTAGTTATAGATTCCGATGCTTCACTTGAGGTTTTCTGTATCCCTCTGACCTTCTCATTCACGATGAAACACATAAATTTCATCGGAATTAAATACAAAAGGCACAAAGCCGACTCAAGGGCAAGACGTCTAGCTCTTCTTACTGTCTATGTTTGAACCTTTCCTGTGAGACCGGTTTTAGATTCCGATGCTTCACTGTAGGTTTACTGTATGCCTTGGTCCTTCTTATCGACGACGAAACACAGAAATTGCATCGGAATTAAATCGAAAAGCCACAATGCCGACTTAAGTAAAGAAGAGTGACTCTTCTTACTGTCTATGTTTTGAACCATTCTTGTGACACTAGTTATAGATTCCGATGCTTCACTTCAGGTTTACTGTATCCCTCTGACCTTGTTGACGATGAAACACAGAAATTGCATCGGAATTAAATACAAAAGGCACAATGCCGACTTAAGTACAAGAAGACTGACTCTTCCTACTGTCTATGTTTGAACCATTCCTGTGACACTAATTACAGATTCCGATGCTTCACTTCAGTTTTACTGTATCCCTCTGATCTTCTTATTGACGATGAAACACAGAAATTGCATCGGAATTAAATGCAAGAGGCACAATGCCGGCTCAAGTACAAGAAGACTGACTCTTCTTACTGTCTATGTTTTGAACCATTCCTGTGACACTAGTTATAGATTCCGATACTTCACTTCAGGTTTTCTGTATCCCTCTGACCGTCGTACTGACGATGAAACACAGAAATTGCATTAGAATTAAATACAAATGGCAAAATGCCGACTCAAGTACAAGAAGACTGGCTCTTCTTACTGTCTATGTTTTGAACCTTTCCTGTGAGACCGGTTTTAGATTCCGATGCTTCACTGCAGGTTTACTGTATCCCTTGGACCTTCTTATCGACGACGAAACACAGAAATTGCATCGGAATTAAATCGAAAAAACACAATGCCGACTTAAGTACAAGATAACATACTCTTCTTAATATCTATGTTTTGAACCATTCCTGTGACTCTAGTTATAGATTCCGATGCATCACTTCAGGTTTACTGTATCATTCTGACCTTCTTATTGTCGATGAAACACGTAAATTGCATCGAAATTAAATACAAAAGGCACAATGCCGACTTAAGTACAAGAAGACTGACTCTTCTTACTGTCTATGTTTTGAACCATTCCTGTGACACTAGTTATAGATTCCGATGCTTCACTTCATGTTTACTGTATCACTCTGACCTTCATATTGACGATGAAACACAGAAATTGCATCGGAATTAAATACAAAAGGCACAATGCCGACTTAAGTACAAGAAGACTGACTCTTCTTACTGTCTATGTTTTGAACCATTCCTGTGATACTAGTTATAGATTACGATGCTTCACTTCAGGTTTACTGTAACCAGCTGACCTTCTTATTGACGATAAAACACAGAAATTGGATCGGAATTAAAAACAAAAGGCACAATGCCGACTCATGTACAAGAAGACTGGCTCTTCTTACTGTCTTTGATTGGAACCTTTCCTCAGAGACCGGTTTTAGATTCCGATGATTCACTTCAGGCTTACTGTATCCCTTGGACCTTCTTATTGTCGCCTAAACACAGAATTTGAATCGGAATTAAATAGAAAAGCACAATGCCGACTTAAGTACAAGAAAATTGACTCTTCTTACTGTCTATGATTTGAACCATTCCTTTGACACTAGTTATAGATTCCGATGCTTCACTTCAGGTTTACTGTATCCCTCTGACCTTCTTATTGACGATGAAACACAGAAATTTCATCGGAATTACATACAAAAGTCACAATGCCGAATTAAGTACAAGAGAACTGACTCTTCTTACTGTCTGTGCTTTGAACCATTCCTGTGACACTAGTTATAGATTCCGATGCTTCACTTCAGGTTTACTGTATCTCTCTGTCCTTCTTATTGCCAGTGAAACACAGAAATTGCATCGGAATTAAATACAAACGGTACAATGCCGACCTAAGTACAAGAAAACTGGCTCTTCTTACTGTTTATGTTTTGAACCATTCCTGTGACACTAGTTATAGATTCCGATGCTTCACTTCAGGTTTACTGAATCCCTGTGACCTTCTTATTGACGATGAAACACAGAAATTACATCGGAATTAAATACAAAAGGCACAATGCCGACTTAAGTACAAGAAAACAGACTCTTCTTAATGTCTATCTTTTGAACCATTCCTGTGACACTAGTTATAGATTCCGATGCTTTACTCCAGGTTAGTGTACCACTTGGCCCTTCTTATTGACGATGAAACACAGAAATTGCATCGGAATAAAATACAAAAGGCACAATGCCGACTCAAGTACAAGAAGACTGGCTATACTACCTGTCTGTGTTTTGAACCATTCCTGTGATACTAGTTATAGATTCCAATGCTTCACTTCAGGTTTACTGTAACCAGCTGACCTTCTTATTGACGATGAACCACAGAAATTGGATCGGAATTAAAAACAAAAGGCACAATGCCGACTCATGTACAAAAAGACTAGCTCTTCTTACTGTCTATGATTTGAACCTCTCCTCAGTGACCGGTTTTAGATTCCGATGCTTCACTTCAGGCTTACTGTATCCCTTGGATCTTCTTATTGACGCCTAAACACAGAAATTGAATCGGAATTAAATAGAAAAGGCACAATGCCGATTTAAGTACAAGAAAATTGACTCTTGTTACTGTCTATGATTTGAACCATTTCTGTGACACTAGTTATAGATTCCGATGCTTCACTTCAGGTTTACTGTATCCCTCTGACCTTCTTATTGACGATGAGACACAGAAATTTCATCGGAATTACATACAAAAGGCACAATGCCGAATTAAGTACAAGAAAACTGACTCTCCTTACTGTCTGTGTTTTGAACCATTCCTGTGACACTAGTTATAGATTCCGATGCTTCACTTCAGGTTTACTGTATCTCCCTGACCTTCTTATTGCCATTGAAACACAGAAATTGCATCGGAATTAAATACAAACGGTACAATGCCGACCTAAGTACAAGAAAACTGACTCTTCTTACTGTTTATGTTTTGAACCATTCCTGTGACACTAGTTATAGATTCCGATGTTTCACTGCAGTTTACTGTATCCCTGTGACCTTCTTATTGACGATGAAACACAGAAATTGCATCGGAATTAAATACAAAAGGCACAATGCCGACTTAAGTACAAGAAAACAGACTCTTCTTAATGTCTATCTTTTGAACCATTCCATTGACACTAGTTATTGATTCCGATGCTACACTTCAGGTTTACTGTATCCCTGAGACCTTCTTATTGACGATGAAACACAGAAATTGCATCGGAATAAAATACAAAAGGCACAATGCCGACTTAAGTACAAGAAAACTGACACTTCTTACTGTCTATGTTTTGAACCATTCGTGTGTCACTAGTTATAGATTCCGATGCTTCACTTCAGGTTTACTGTATCCCTCTGACCATCTTATTGACGATGAAACACAGAAATTGCATCGGAATTAAATACAAATGGCACAATGCCGACTCAAGTACAAGAAGACTGGCTCTTCTTACTGTCTATGATTTGAATCTCTCCTATGACACCGGTTTTAATTTCCGATGCTTTTCTTCAGGTTTACTGTGTCCCTTAGACCTTGTTATTAACGACGAAACACATAAATTGCATCGGAATTAAATAGAAAAGGCTCTATGCCGACTTAAGTACAAGAAAACAGACTCTTCTTAATATCTATAATTTGAACCATTCCTGTGACACTAGTTATGGATTCCGATGCATCACTTCAGGTTTACTGTATCCCTCTGACCCTCTTATTGACGATGTAACACAGAAAATGCGTCGGAATTAAATAGAAAAGGCACAATGCCGACTTAAGTACAAGAAGACTCACTCTTCTTACTGTCTATGTTTTGAACCATTCCTTTGACACTAGTTATAGATTCCGATGCTTCACTTCAGGTTTACTGTATTCCTCTGACCGCAGTATTGACGATGAAACACAGAAATCGCATCGGAATTAAATACAAAAGGCACAATGCCGACTCAAGTACAAGAAGACTAGCTATACTACCTATCTATGCTTTGAACCATTCCTGTGACACTAGTTGTAGATTCCGATGCTTCACTTCAGGTATACTGCATCCCTCTGACCTAATTATTGACGATGAAACACAGAAATTGCATCTTAATTAAATACAAAATGCACAATGCCGACTTAAGTACAATAAGACTGACTCTTCTTACTGTCCATGTTTAGAATCATTCCTGTGACACTAGTTACAGATTCCGATGCTACACTTCAGGTTTACTGTATCCCTGTGACCGTCGTACTGCTGATGAATCACAGAAATTGCATCGGAATTAAATACAAAAGGCACAATGCCAACTCAAGTACAAGAAGACTGGCTCTTCTTACTGTCTATGTTTTGAACCTTTCCTATGAGACCGGTTTTGGATTCCGATGCTTCACTTCAGGTTTACTGCATCCCTTGGACCTTGTTATAGACGACGAAACACAGAAATTGCATTGGAATTTAATAGAAAAGGCACAATGCCGACTTAAGTACAGGAAAATTGACTCTTCTTACTGTCTATGTTTTGAACCATACCTGTGACACTTGTTATAGATTCCGATGCTTCACTTCAAGTTTACTGTATCCCTCTGACCTTCTTATTGACGATGAAACACGTTAATTGCATCGGAATTAAATACAAAGGGCACAATGCCGACTTAAGTACAAGAACACTGACTCCTCTTACTGTCTTTGCTTTGAACCATTCCTGTGACACTAGTTATAGATTCCGATGCTTCACTTCAGGTTTACTTTATCCCTCTGACCTTCGTATTGACGATGAAACACAGAATTTGCATCGGAATTAATTACAAAAGGCACAATGCCGACTTAAGTACAGGAAAATTGACTCTTCTTACTGTCTATGTTTTGAACCATACCTGTGACACTTGTTATAGATTCCGATGCTTCACTTCAAGTTTACTGTATCCCTCTGACCTTCTTATTGACGATGAAACACGTTAATTGCATCGGAATTAAATACAAAGGGCACAATGCCGACTTAAGTACAAGAACACTGACTCCTCTTACTGTCTTTGCTTTGAACCATTCCTGTGACACTAGTTATAGATTCCGATGCTTCACTTCAGGTTTACTTTATCCCTCTGACCTTCGTATTGACGATGAAACACAGAATTTGCATCGGAATTAATTACAAAAGGCACAATGCCGACTTAAGTACAAAAAGACTGACTCTTCTTACTGTCTATGTTTTGAACCATTCCTGTGACACTAGTTATAGATTCCGATGCTTCACTTCAGGTTTACTGTATCCCTCTGACCTTCGTATTGACGATGAAACACAGAAATTGCATCGGAATTAAATACAAAAGGCACAATGAAAACTTAAGTACAAGAAAACTGACACTTCTTGCTGTCTATGTTTTGAACCATTCCTGTGACACTAGTTATAGATTCCGATGCTTAACTTCGGGTTTACTGTATCCCTCTGAGCTTCTTATTGACGATGAAACACAGAAATTGCATTGGAATTATATACAAAAGGCACAATGCTGACTTAAGTACAATAAGACTGATACTTCATACTGTCTATGTTTTGAACCATTCCTGTGACACTAGTTATAAATTCCGATGCTTCACTTCAGGTTTACTGTATCCCTCTGACCGTCGTACTGACGATGAAACACAGAAATTGCATCGGAATTAAATACAAAAGGCACAATGCCGACTCAACTACAAGAAGACTGGCTCTTCTTACTGTCCATGATTTGAACCATTCCGGTGAGACCGGTTTTAGATTCCGATGCTCCCTTTCAGGTTTACTGTATCCCTTGGACCTTGTTATTGACGACGAAACACAGAAATTGCATCGGTTTTAAATAGAAAAGGCACAATGCCGACTTAAGTACAAGAAAACAGACTCTTCTTAATATCTATGTTTTGAACCATTCCTGTGTCACTAGTTATAGATGCCGATGCATCACTTCAGGTTTACTGTATCCCTGTGACCCTCTTATTGACGATGAAACACAGAAAATGCATCAGAATTAAATACAAAAGGCACAATGCCGACTTACGTACTAGAAGACTGACTCTTCTTACTGTCTATGTTTTGAAACATTCCTGTGACACTAGTTATAGATTCCGAAGCTTCACTTCAGGTTTACTGTATCCCTCTGACCGTCGTATTGACGACGAAATACAGAAATACAAAAGGCACAATGCCGACTCAAGTACAAGAACACTGGCTCTTCTTACTGTCTATGTTTTGAATCTTTCCTGTGAGACCGGTTTTGGATTCCGATGCTTCACTTCAGGTTTACTGCATCCCTTGGACCTTGTTATAGACGACGAAACACAGAAATTGCATCGGAATTAAATAGAAAAAGCACAATGCCGACTTAAGGACAAGAAAACAGACTCTTCTTAATATCTATGTTTTGAACCAATCCTGTGACACTAGTAATAGATTCCGAAGCATCACTTCAGGTTTACTGTAACCCTCTGACCGTCTTATTGACGATGAAACACAGAAAATGCATCGGAAATAATACAAAAGGCACAATGCCGACTTAAGTACTAGAAGACTGAGTCTTCTTACTGTCTATGATTTGAATTATTCCTGTGACAGTAGTTATAGATTCCAATGCTTCACTTCAGGTTTTTCTGTATCCCTCTCACCGTCGTATTGACGATGAAACACAGACATTGCATCGGAATTAAATACAAAAGGCACAATGCCGACTCAAGTACAAGAAGACTGTCTATACTTCCTGTCTATGTTTTAACCTATCCTGTGTCTCTAGTTATAGATTCCGATGCTTCGCTTCAGGTTTACTGTTTCCAGCTGACCTTCTTATTGACGATGAAACACAGAAATTGCATCGGAATTAAATACAAAAGGCACAATGCCAACTCATGTACAAGAAGACTGGCTCTTCTTACTGTCTATGTTTTGAACCTTTCCTCTGAGACCGGTTTTAGATTCCGATGCTTCACTTCAGGTTTACTGTACACCCCGGACGTTCTTATTGAAGCTGAAACACAGAAATTGCAGCGGAATGAAATTGAAAATGCACAATGCCGACTTAAGTACAAGAAAATTGACTCTTCTTACTGTCTATGTTTTGAACCATACCTGTGACACTAGTTATAGATTCCGATGTTTCACTTCATGTTAACTATATCTCTCTGACCTTCTTATTGACGATGAAACACGTAAATTGCATCGGAATTAAATACAAAAGGCACAATGCCGACTTAAGTACAAGAAGACTGACTCTTCTTACTGTCTTTGTTTAGAACCATTCCTGTGACACTAGTTATAGATTCGGATGCTTCCCTTCAGGTTTACTGTATCCCTCTGACCTATGTATTGACGATGAAACACAGAATTTGCATCGGAATTAAATACAAAAGGCACAATGCCGACTTAAGTACAAGAAGACTGGCTCTTCTTACTGTCTATGATTTGAAACTCTCCTGTGACACCGGTTTTAATTTCCGATGCTTTTCTTCAGGTTTACTGTGTCCCTTAGACCTTGTTATTAACGACGAAACACATAAATTGCATCGGAATTAAATAGAAAAGGCTCTATGCCGACTTAAGTACAAGAAAACAGACTCTTCTTAATATCTATAATTTGAACCATTCCTGTGGCACTAGTTATGGATTCCGATGCATCACTTCAGGTTTACTGTATCCCTCTGACCCTCTTATTGACGATGTAACACAGAAAATGCGTCGGAATTAAATAGAAAAGGCACAATGCCGACTTAAGTACAAGAAGACTCACTCTTCTTACTGTCTATGTTTTGAACCATTCCTTTGACACTAGTTATAGATTCCGATGCTTCACTTCAGGTTTACTGTATTCCTCTGACCGCAGTATTGACGATGAAACACAGAAATTGCATCGGAATTAAATACAAAAGGCACAATGCCGACTCAAGTACAAGAAGACTAGCTATACTACCTATCTATGCTTTGAACCATTCCTGTGACACTAGTTGTAGATTCCGATGCTTCACTTCAGGTATACTGCATCCCTCTGACCTAATTATTGACGATGAAACACAGAAATTGCATCTTAATTAAATACAAAATGCACAATGCCGACTTAAGTACAATAAGACTGACTCTTCTTACTGTCCATGTTTTGAATCATTCCTGTGACACTAGTTACAGATTCCGATGCTACACTTCAGGTTTACTGTATCCCTCTGACCGTCGTACTGCTGATGAATCACAGAAATTGCATCGGAATTAAATACAAAAGGCACAATGCAAACTCAAGTACAAGAAGACTGGCTCTTCTTACTGTCTATGTTTTGAACCTTTCCTATGAGACCGGTTTTGGATTCCGATGCTTCACTTCAGGTTTACTGCATCCCTTGGACCTTGTTATAGACGACGAAACACAGAAATTGCATTGGAATTTAATAGAAAAGGCACAATGCCGACTTAAGAACAAGAAAACAGACTCTTCTTAATATCTATGTATTGAACCATTCCTGTGACACTAGTTATAGATTCCGATGCATCACTTCAGGTTTACTGTATCCCTCTGACCCTCTTATTGACGATGAAACACAGAAAATGCATCGGAATTAAATACAAAAGGCACAATGCCGACTTAAGTACTAGTAGACTGACTCTTCTTACTGTCTATGTTTGAATTATTCCTGTGACAGTTGTTATAGATTCCAATGCTTCACTTCAGGTTTACCGTATCCCTCTCACCGTCGTATTGACGATGAAACACAGAAATTGCATCGGAATTAAATACAAAAGGCACAAAGCCGACTCAAGTACAAGAAGACTGGCTATACTTCCTGTCTATGTTTTGAACCTATCCTGTGTCTCTAGTTATAGATTCCGATGCTTCGCTTCAGGTTTACTGTATCCAGCTGACCTTCTTATTGACGATGAAACACAGAAATTGCATCGGAATTAAATACAAAAGGCACAATGCCAACTAATGTACAAGAAGACTGGCTCTTCTTCCTGTCTATGTTTTGAACCTTTCCTCTGAGACCGGTTTTAGATTCCGATGCTTCACTTCAGGTTTACTGTACATCTTGGACATTCTTATTGACGCCGAAACACAGAAATTGCATCGGAATTAAATAGAAAATGCACAATGCCGACATAAGTACAGGAAAATTGACTCTTCTTACTGTCTATGTTTTGAACCATACCTGTGACACTAGTTATAGATTCCGATGCTTCACTTCAAGTTTACTGTATCCCTCTGACCTTCTTATTGACGATGAAACACGTTAATTGCATCGGAATTAAATACAAAGGGCACAATGAAGACTTAAGTACAAGAACACTGACTCTTCTTACTGTCTTTGCTTTGAACCATTCCTGTGACACTAGTTATAGATTCCGATGCTTCACTTCAGGTTTACTTTATCCCTCTGACCTTCGTATTGACGATGAAACACAGAATTTGCATCGGAATTAATTACAAAAGGAAGAATGCCGACTTAAGTACAAAAAGACTGACTCTTCTTACTGTCTATGTTTTGAACCATTCCTGTGACACTAGTTATAGATTCCGATGCTTCACTTCAGGTTTACTGTATCCCTCTGACCTTCGTATTGACGATGAAACACAGAAATTGCATCGGAATTAAATACAAAAGGCCCAATGAAAATATAAGTACAAGAAAACTGACACTTCTTGCTGTCTATGTTTTGAACCATTCCTGTGACACTAGTTATAGATTCCGATGCTTAACTTCGGGTTTACTGTATCCCTCTGAGCTTCTTATTGACGATGAAACACAGAAATTGCATTGGATTTATATACAAAAGGCACAATGCTGACTTAAGTACAATAAGACTGATACTTCATACTGTCTATGTTTTGAACCATTCCTGTGACACTAGTTATAAATTCCGATGCTTCACTTCAGGTTTACTGTATCCCTCTGACCGTCGTACTGACGATGAAACACAGAAATTGCATCGGAATTAAATACAAAAGGCACAATGCCGACTCAACTACAAGAAGACTGGCTCTTCTTACTGTCCATGATTTGAACCATTCCTGTGAGACCGGTTTTAGATTCCGATGCTCCCTTTCAGGTTTACTGTATCCCTTGGACCTTGTTATTGACGACGAAACACAGAAATTGCATCGGATTTAAATAGAAAAGGCACAATGCCGACTTAAGTACAAGAAAACAGACTCTTCTTAATATCTATGTTTTGAACCATTCCTGTGTCACTAGTTATAGATGCCGATGCATCACTTCAGGTTTACTGTATCCCTGTGACCCTCTTATTGACGATGAAACACAGAAAATGCATCAGAATTAAATACAAAAGGCACAATGCCGACTTACGTACTAGAAGACTGACTCTTCTTACTGTCTATGTTTTGAACCATTCCTGTGACACTAGTTATAGATTCCGATGCTTCACTTCAGGTTTACTGTATCCCTCTGACCGTCGTATTGACGACGAAATACAGAAATTGCATCGGAATTAAATACAAAAGGCACAATGCCGACTCAAGTACAAGAACACTGGCTCTTCTTACTGTCTATGTTTTGAACCTTTCCTGTGAGACCGGTTTTGGATTCCGATGCTTCACTTCAGGTTTACTGCATCCCTTGGACCTTGTTATAGACGACGAAACACAGAAATTGCATCGGAATTAAATAGAAAAGGCACAATGCCGACTTAAGGACAAGAAAACAGACTCTTCTTAATATCTATGTTTTGAACCAATCCTGTGACACTAGTAATAGATTCCGATGCATCACTTCAGGTTTACTGTAACCCTCTGACCGTCTTATTGACGATGAAACACAGAAAATGCATCGGAAATAATACAAAAGGCACAATGCCGACTTAAGTACTAGAAGACTGAGTCTTCTTACTGTCTATGATTTGAATTATTCCTGTGACAGTAGTTATAGATTATAATGCTTCACTTCAGGTTTTTCTGTATCCCTCTCACCGTCGTATTGACGATGAAACACAGACATTGCATCGGAATTAAATACAAAAGGCACAATGCCGACTCAAGTACAAGAAGACTGTCTATACTTCCTGTCTATGTTTTAACCTATCCTGTGTCTCTAGTTATAGATTCCGATGCTTCGCTTCAGGTTTACTGTTTCCAGCTGACCTTCTTATTGACGATGAAACACAGAAATTGCATCGGAATTAAATACAAAACGCACAATGCCAACTCATGTACAAGAAGACTGGCTCTTCTTACTGTCTATGTTTTGAACCTTTCCTCTGAGACCGGTTTTAGATTCCGATGCTTCACTTCAGGTTTACTGTACACCCCGGACATTCTTATTGAAGCTGAAACACAGAAATTGCATCGGAATGAAATTGAAAATGCACAATGCCGACTTAAGTACAAGAAAATGGACTCTTCTTACTGTCTATGTTTTCAACCATACCTGTGACACTAGTTATAGATTCCGATGTTTCACTTCATGTTAACTATATCTCTCTGACCTTCTTTTTGACGATGAAAAACGTAAATTGCATCGGAATTAAATACAAAAGGCACAATGCCGATTTAAGTACAAGAAGACTGACTCTTCTTACTGTCTTTGTTTTGAACCATTCCTGTGACACTAGTTATAGATTCGGATGCTTCCCTTCAGGTTTACTGTATCCCTCTGACCTACGTATTGACGATGAAACACAGAATTTGCATCGGAATTAAATACAAAAGGCACAATGCCGACTTAAGTACAAAAAGACTGACTCTTCTTACTGTCTATGTTTTGAACCATTCCTGTGACACTAGTTATAGATTCCGATGCTTCACTTCAGGTTTACTGTATCCCTCTGACCTTCGTATTGACGATGCAACACAGAAATTGCACCGGAATTAAATACAAAAGGCACAATGCAAACTTAAGTACAAGAAAACTGACTCTTCTTAGTGTCTATGTTTTGAACCATTCCTGTTACACTAGTTATAGATTCCGATGTCTCACTCCAGGCTTACTGTATCCCTCTGAGCTTCTTATTGACGATGAAACACAGAAATTGCATCGGAATTATATACAAAAGGCACAATGCAGACTTAAGTACAAGAAGACTGACTCTTCTTACTGTCTATGTTTTGAACCATTCTTGTGACACTAGTTATAGATTCCGATGCTTCACTTCAGGTTCACTGTATCCCTCTGACAGACGTACTGACGATGAAACTCAGAAATTGCATCGGAATTACATACAAAAAGCACAATGGCGACTCAACTACAAGAAGACTTTCTCATCTAACTGTCCATGTTTTGAACCTTTTCTGTGAGACCGGTTTTAGATTCCGATGCTTACTTTCAGGTTTACTGTATCCCTGTGACCTTCTTATTGACGATGAAACACAGAAATTGCATCGGAAAAAAATACAAAAGGCACAATGCCGACTTAAGTACAAGAAAACTGATTCTTCTTACTGTATATGTTTTCAACCTTTCCTGTGACACTAGTTATAGATTCCGATGATTCACTTCAGGTTTACTGTATCCGTCTTAACTTCTTATTGACGATGAAACACGTAAATTGCATCGGAATTAAATACAAAAGGCACAATGCCGACTTAAGTACAAGAAGACTGACTCTTCTTACTGTCTATGTTTTGAACCATTCCTGTGGCACTAGTTATAGATTCCGATGCTTCACTTCAGGTTTACTGTATCCCTCTGACCTTCGTATTGACGATGAAACACAGAATTTGCATCGAAATGAAATACAAAAGGTACAATGCCGAATTAAGTACAAAGAGACTAACTCTTCTTACTGTCTATGTTTTGAACCATTCCTGTGACACTAGTTATGGATTCCGATGCTTCACTTCAGGTTTACTGTATCCCTCTGACATTCTTATTGACGATGAAACACAGAAATTGCATCGGAATTAAATACAAAAGGCACAATGCCGACTTAAGTACAAGAAAACTGACTCTTCTTACTGTCTATGTTTTGAACCATTCCTACGACATTAGTTATAGATTCCGATGCTTCAATTCAGGTTTACTGTATCCCTCTGAGCTTCTTATTGACGATGAAACACAGAAATTGCATTGGAATTATATACAAAAGGCACAATGCTGACTTAAGTACAATAAGACTGATACTTCATACTGTCTATGTTTTGAACCATTCCTGTGACACTAGTTATAAATTCCGATGCTTCGCTTCAGGTTTACTGTATCCCTCTGACCGTCGTACTGACGATGAAACACAGAAATTGCATCGGAATTAAATACAAAAGGCACAATGCCGACTCAACTACAAGAAGACTGGCTCTTCTTACTGTCCATGATTTGAACCATTCCTGTGAGACCGGTTTTAGATTCCGATGCTTCCTTTCAGGTTTACTGTATCCCTTGGACCTTGTTATTGACGACGAAACACAGAAATTGCATCGGATTTAAATAGAAAAGGCACAATGCCGACTTAAGTACAAGAAAACAGACTCTTCTTAATATCTATGTTTTGAACCATTCCTGTGTCACTAGTTATAGATTCCGATGCATCACTTCAGGTTTACTGTATCCCTCTGACCCTCTTATTGACGATGAAACACAGAAAATGCATCAGAATTAAATACAAAAGGCACAATGCCGACTTACGTACTAGAAGACTGACTCTTCTTACTGTCTATGTTTTGAACCATTCCTGTGACACTAGTTATAGATTCCGATGCTTCACTTCAGGTTTACTGTATCCCTCTGACCGTCGTATTGACGACGAAATACAGAAATTGCATCGGAATTAAATACAAAAGGCACAATGCCGACTCAAGTACAAGAACACTGGCTCTTCTTACTGTCTATGTTTTGAACCTTTCCTGTGAGACCGGTTTTGGATTCCGATGCTTCACTTCAGGTTTACTGCATCCCTTGGACCTTGTTATAGACGACGAAACACAGAAATTGCATCGGAATTAAATAGAAAAGGCACAATGCCGACTTAAGGACAAGAAAACAGACTCTTCTTAATATCTATGTTTTGAACCATTCCTGTGACACTAGTAATAGATTCCGATGCATCACTTCAGGTTTACTGTATCCCTCTGACCGTCTTATTGACGATGAAACACAGAATGTGCATCGGAATTAAATACAAAAGGCACAATGCCGACTTAAGTACTAGAAGACTGAGTCTTCTTACTGTCTATGATTTGAATTATTCCTGTGACAGTAGTTATAGATTCCAATGCTTCACTTCAGGTTTTTCTGTATCCCTCTCACCGTCGTATTGACGATGAAACACAGACATTGCATCGGAATTAAATACAAAAGGCACAATGCCGACTCAAGTACAAGAACACTGGCTCTTCTTACTGTCTATGTTTTGAACCTTTCCTGTGAGACCGGTTTTGGATTCCGATGCTTCACTTCAGGTTTACTGCATCCCTTGGACCTTGTTATAGACGACGAAACACAGAAATTGCATCGGAATTAAATAGAAAAGGCACAATGCCGACTTAAGGACAAGAAAACAGACTCTTCTTAATATCTATGTTTTGAACCATTCCTGTGACACTAGTAATAGATTCCGATGCTTCGCTTCAGGTTTACTGTTTCCAGCTGACCTTCTTATTGACGATGAAACACAGAAATTGCATCGGAATTAAATACAAAAGGCACAATGCCAACTCATGTACAAGAAGACTGGCTCTTCTTACTGTCTATGTTTTGAACCTTTCCTCTGAGACCGGTTTTAGATTCCGATGCTTCACTTCAGGTTTACTGTACACCCTGGACATTCTTATTGAAGCTGAAACACAGAAATTGCATCGGAATGAAATTGAAAATGCACAATTCCGACTTAAGTACACGAAAATTGACTCTTCTTACTGTCTATGTTTTGAACCATACCTGTGACATTAGTTATAGATTCCGATGCTTCACTTCATGTTAACTATATCTCTCTGACCTTCTTATTGACGATGAAACACGTAAATTGCATCGGAATTAAATACAAAAGGCACAATGCCGACTTAAGTACAAGAAGACTGACTCTTCTTACTGTCTTTGTTTTGAACCATTCCTGTGACACTAGCTATAGATTCGGATGCTTCCCTTCAGGTTTACTGTATCCCTCTGACCTACGTATTGACGATGAAACACAGAATTTGCATCGGAATTAAATACAAAAGGCACAATGCCGCCTTAAGTACAAAAAGACTGACTCTTCTTACTGTCTATGTTTTGAACCATTCCTGTGACACTAGTTATAGATTCCGATGCTTCACTTCAGGTTTACTGTATCCCTCTGACCTTCGTATTGACGATGAAACACAGAAATTGCATCGGAATTAAATACAAAAGGCACAATGCAAACTTAAGTACAAGAAAACTGACTCTTCTTACTGTCTATGTTTTGAACCATTCCTGTTACACTAGTTACAGATTCCGATGCTTCACCCCAGGTTTACTGTATCCCTCTGAGCTTCTTATTGACGATGAAACACAGAAATTGCATCGGAATGATATACAAAAGGCACAATGCAGACTTAAGTACAAGAAGACTGACTCTTCTTACTGTCTATGTTTGAACCATTCTTGTGACACTAGTTATAGATTCCGATGCTTCACTTTAGGTTCACTGAATTCCTCTGACCGTCGTACTGACGATGAAACTCAGAAATTGCATCGGAATTACATACAAAAGGCACAATGGCGACTCAACTACAAGAAGACTGGCTCTTCTTACTGTCCATGATTTGAACCTTTCCTGTGAAACCGATTTTATATCCGATGCTTCCTTTCAGGTTGAATGTATCCCTTGGACCTTGTTATTGACGACGAAACACAGAAATTGCATCGGATTTAAATAGAAAAGGGACAATGCCGACTTAAGTACAAGAAGACTGGCTCTTCTTACTGTCTATGTTTTGACCATTCATGTGACACTACTTATAGATTCCGATGCTTCACTTCAGGTTTACTGTATCCCTTTGACCTTCTTATTGACGATGAAACACAGAATTTGCATCTTAACTAAATACAAAAGGCACAATGCCGACTTAAGTACAAGAAGACTGACTCTTCTTACTGTTAATGATTTCTACCATTCCTGTGACACTAGTTATAGATTCCGATGCTCCAATTCAGGTTTACTGTATCCCTCTGACCTTCTTATTGACGATCAAACACTGAAATCTCATCGGAATTAAATACAAAAGGCAAAATGCCAACACAAGTACAAGAAGACTGGTTCTTCTTACTGCCTATGTTTTTGAACCATTCCTGTTGCACTAGTTATAGATTCCGATGCTTCACTTGAGCTTTACTGTATCCCTCTGACCTTCGTATTGACGATGAAACACGTAAATTGCATCGGAATTAAATACAAAAGGCACAATGCCGACTTAAGTACAAGAAGACTTACTCTTCTTACTGTCTATGCTTTGAACCATTCCTGTGACACTAGTTATAGATTCCGATGCTTCACTTCAGGTTTACTGTATCCCTCTGACCTACGTATTGACGATGAAACACAGAATTTGCATCGGAATTAAATACAAAAGGCACAATGCCGACTTAAGTACAAAAAGACTGACTCTTCTTACTGTCTATGTTTTGAACCATACCTGTGACACTCGTTATAGATTTCGATGCTTCACTTCAGGTTTACTGTAACCCTCTGAGCTTCTTATTGACGATGAAACACAGAAATTGTATCGGAATTATATACAAAAGGCACAATGCAGACTTAAGTACAAGAAGACTGACTCTTCATACTGTCTATGCTTTGAACCATTCCTGTGACACTAGTTATAGATTCCGATGCTTCACTTCAGGTTTACTGTATCCCTCTGACCGTCGTACTGACGATGACACTCAGAAATTGCATCGAAATTAAATACAAAAGGCACAATGCCGACTCAACTACAAGAAGACTGGCTCTTCTTACTGTCCATGTTTTGAACCTTTCCTGTGAGATTGGTTTTAGATTCAGATGCTTCAATTCAGGTTTACTGTATCCCTCTGAGCTTCTTATTGACGATGGAACACAGAAATTGCAACGGAATTATATACAAAAGGCACAATGCAGACTTAAGTAGAAGAAGACTGACTCTTCCTACTGTCTATGTTTTGAACCATTCCTGTGACACTAGTTATAGATTCCGATGCTTCACTTCAGGTTTACTGTATCCCTCTGACCGTCGTACTGACGATGAAACACAGAAATTGCATCGGAATTAAATACAAAAGGCACAATGCCGACTCAACTACAAGAAGACTGGCTCTTCTTACTGTCCATGATTTGAACCTTTCCTGTGAGACCGGTTTTGGATTCCGATGCTTACTTTCAGGTTAACTGTATCCCTTGGACCTTGTTATTGACGACAAAACACAGAAATTGCATCGGATTTAAATAGAATAGGCACAATGCCGACTTAAGTAAAAGAAAACAGACTCTTCTTAATATCTATGTTTTGAACCATTCCTGAGACACTAGTTATAGGTTCCGATGCATCACTTCAGGTTTACTGTATCCCTCCGACCCTCTTATTGACGATGAAACAGAGAAAATGCATCAGAATTAAATACAAAAGGCGCAGTGCCGACTTAAGTACTAGAAGACTGACTCTTCTTACCGTCTATGTTTTGAACCATTCCTGTGACACTAGTTATAGATTCCGATGCTTCACTTCAGGTTTACTGTATCCCTCTGACCGTCGTATTGACGATGAAACACAGAAATTGCATCGGAATGAAATACAAAAGGCACAATGCCGACTCAAGGACAAGAAGACTGGCTATATTTCCTGTCTATGACTTGAACCATTCCTGTGACACTAGTTATAGATTCCGATGTGTCGCTTCAGGTTTACTGTATCCAGCCGACCTTCTTATTGACGATGAAACACAAAATTGCATTGGAATTAAGTTCAAAAGGCACAATTCCGACTCATGTACAAAAAGACTGGCTCTTCTCACTGTCTATGCTTTGAACCATTCCTCTGAGACCGGTTTTAGATTCCGATGCTTCACTTCAGGTTCACTGTATCCCTTGGACCTTCTTATTGACGCCGAAACACAGAAATTGCATCGGAAATAAATAGAAAAGGCACAATGCCGACTTAAGTACAAGAAAATTTACTCTTCTTACTGTCCATGCTTTGAACCATTCCTGAGACCCTAGTTATAGATTCCGATGCTTCACTTCAGGATTACTGTATTCCTCTGACCTTCTTATTGACGATGAAACACAGAAAATGCATCGGAATTAAATACAAAAGTCACAATGCCGACATAAGTACAAAAAGACTGACTCTCCTTACTGTCTATGTTTTGAACCATTCCTGTTACACTAGTTATAGATTCCGACGCTTCACTTCAGGTTTACTGTATCCCTCTGACCCTCTTATTGACGATGAAACACAGAAAATGCATCGGAATTAAATACAAATGGCACAATGCCGACCTAAGAACAAGAAAACTGAATCTTCTTACTGTTTATGTTTTGAAAAATTCCTGTGACACTAGTTATAGATTCCGATGCTTCACATCAGGTTTACTGTATCCCTCTGACCTTCTTGTTGACGATGAAACACAGAAATTGCATCGGAATTAAATACAAAAGGCAGAATGCCGACTTAAGTACAAAAAGACTGACTCTTCTTACAGTCTATGTTTTGAACCATTCCTGTGACACTAGTTATGGATTCCGATGCTTCACTTCAGGTTTACTGTATCCCTCTGACCGTCTTATTAACGATGAAACACAGCAATTGCATCGGAATTTAATAGAAAATGCACAAAGCCGACTTAAGCACTAGAAGACTGACTCTTCCTACTGTGTATGCTTTGAACCACTCCTGTGACACTAGTTATAGATTCCGATGCTTCACTTCAGGTTTACTGTATCCCTCTGACCGACGTATTGACGATGAAACACAGAAATTGCATCGGAATTAAATACAAAAGCACAATGCCGACTCAAGTACAAGAAGACTGCCTATACTTACTGTCTATGATTTGAACCATTCCTGTGACACTAGTTATAGATTCCGATGCGTCGCTTCAGGTTTACTGTATCCAGCTGACCTTCTTATTGACGATGAAACACAGAAATTGCATCGGAATTAAATACAAAAGGCACAATGCCGACTCAACTACAAGAAGACTGGCTCTTCTTACTGTCCATGATTTGAACCTTTCCTGTGAGACCGGTTTTGGATTCCGATGCTTACTTTCAGGTTAACTGTATCCCTTGGACCTTGTTATTGACGACAAAACACAGAAATTGCATCGGATTTAAATAGAATAGGCACAATGCCGACTTAAGTAAAAGAAAACAGACTCTTCTTAATATCTATGTTTTGAACCATTCCTGAGACACTAGTTATAGGTTCCGATGCATCACTTCAGGTTTACTGTATCCCTCCGACCCTCTTATTGACGATGAAACAGAGAAAATGCATCAGAATTAAATACAAAAGGCGCAGTGCCGACTTAAGTACTAGAAGACTGACTCTTCCTACCGTCTATGTTTTGAACCATTCCTGTGACACTAGTTATAGGTTCCGATGCTTCACTTCAGGTTTACTGTATCCCTCTGACCTTCTTGTTGACGATGAAACACAGAAATTGCATCGGAATTAAATACAAAAGGCACAATGCCGACTCAAGTACAAGAAGACTGCCTATACTTCCTGTCTATGATTTGAACCATTCCTGTGACACTAGTTATAGATTCCGATGCTTCACTTCAGGTTTACTGTATCCCTCTGACCGTCGTACTGACGATGACACTCAGAAATTGCATCGAAATTAAATACAAAAGGCACAATGCCGACTCAACTACAAGAAGACTGGCTCTTCTTACTGTCCATGTTTTGAACCTTTCCTGTGAGATTGGTTTTAGATTCAGATGCTTCAATTCAGGTTTACTGTATCCCTCTGAGCTTCTTATTGACGATGGAACACAGAAATTGCAACGGAATTATATACAAAAGGCACAATGCAGACTTAAGTAGAAGAACACTGACTCTTCCTACTGTCTATGTTTTGAACCATTCCTGTGACACTAGTTATAGATTCCGATGCTTCACTTCAGGTTTACTGTATCCCTCTGACCGTCGTACTGACGATGAAACACAGAAATTGCATCGGAATTAAATACAAAAGGCACAATGCCGACTCAACTACAAGAAGACTGGCTCTTCTTACTGTCCATGATTTGAACCTTTCCTGTGAGACCGGTTTTGGATTCCGATGCTTACTTTCAGGTTAACTGTATCCCTTGGACCTTGTTATTGACGACAAAACACAGAAATTGCATCGGATTTAAATAGAATAGGCACAATGCCGACTTAAGTAAAAGAAAACAGACTCTTCTTAATATCTATGTTTTGAACCATTCCTGAGACACTAGTTATAGGTTCCGATGCATCACTTCAGGTTTACTGTATCCCTCCGACCCTCTTATTGACGATGAAACAGAGAAAATGCATCAGAATTAAATACAAAAGGCGCAGTGCCGACTTAAGTACTAGAAGACTGACTCTTCTTACCGTCTATGTTTTGAACCATTCCTGTGACACTAGTTATAGATTCCGATGCTTCACTTCAGGTTTACTGTATCCCTCTGACCGTCCTATTGACGATGAAACACAGAAATTGCATCGGAATGAAATACAAAAGGCACAATGCCGACTCAAGGACAAAAAGACTGGCTATATTTCCTGTCTATGTCTTGAACCATTCCTGTGACACTAGTTATAGATTCCGATGTGTCGCTTCAGGTTTACTGTATCCAGCCGACCTTCTTATTGACGATGAAACACAAAATTGCATCGGAATTAAATACAAAAGGCACAATTCCGACTCATGTACAAAAAGACTGGCTCTTCTCACTGTCTATGTTTTGAACCATTCCTCTGAGACCGGTTTTAGATTCCGATGCTTCACTTCAGGTTTACTGTATCCCTTGGACCTTCTTATTGACGCCGAAACACAGAAATTGCATCGGAAATAAATAGAAAAGGCACAATGCCGACTTAAGTACAAGAAAATTTACTCTTCTTACTGTCCATGTTTTGAACCATTCCTGTGACCCTAGTTAAAGATTCCGATGCTTCACTTCAGGATTACTGTATTCCTCTGACCTTCTTATTGACGATGAAACACAGAAAATGCATCGGAATTAAATACAAAAGTCACAATGCCGACATAAGTACAAAAAGACTGACTCTCCTTACTGTCTATGTTTTGAACCATTCCTGTGACACTAGTTATAGATTCCGACGCTTCACTTCAGGTTTACTGTATCCCTCTGACCCCCTTATTGACGATGAAACACAGAAAATGCATCGGAATTAAATACAAATGGCACAATGCCGACCTAAGAACAAGAAAACTGACTCTTCTTACTGTTTATGTTTTGAAAAATTCCTGTGACACTAGTTATAGATTCCGATGCTTCACATCAGGTTTACTGTATCCCTCTGACCTTCTTGTTGACGATGAAACACAGAAATTGCATCGGAATTAAATACAAAAGGCAGAATGCCGACTTAAGTACAAAAAGACTGACTCTTCTTACAGTCTATGTTTTGAACCATTCCTGTGACACTAGTTATGGATTCCGATGCTTCACTTCAGGTTTACTGTATCCCTCTGACCGTCTTATTAACGATGAAACACAGCAATTGCATCGGAATTTAATAGAAAATGCACAAAGCCGACTTAAGCACTAGAAGACTGACTCTTCCTACTGTGTATGCTTTGAACCACTCCTGTGACACTAGTTATAGATTCCGATGCTTCACTTCAGGTTTACTGTATCCCTCTGACCGACGTATTGACGATGAAACACAGAAATTGCATCGGAATTAAATACAAAAGCACAATGCCGACTCAAGTACAAGAAGTCTGCCTATACTTCCTGTCTATGATTTGAACCATTCCTGTGACACTAGTTATAGATTCCGATGCGTCGCTTCAGGTTTACTGTATCCAGCTGACCTTCTTATTGACGATGAAACACAGAAATTGCATCGGAATTAAATACAAAAGGCACAATGCCGACTCAACTACAAGAAGACTGGCTCTTCTTACTGTCCATGATTTGAACCTTTCCTGTGAGACCGGTTTTGGATTCCGATGCTTACTTTCAGGTTAACTGTATCCCTTGGACCTTGTTATTGACGACAAAACACAGAAATTGCATCGGATTTAAATAGAATAGGCACAATGCCGACTTAAGTAAAAGAAAACAGACTCTTCTTAATATCTATGTTTTGAACCATTCCTGAGACACTAGTTATAGGTTCCGATGCATCACTTCAGGTTTACTGTATCCCTCCGACCCTCTTATTGACGATGAAACAGAGAAAATGCATCAGAATTAAATACAAAAGGCGCAGTGCCGACTTAAGTACTAGAAGACTGACTCTTCTTACCGTCTATGTTTTGAACCATTCCTGTGACACTAGTTATAGATTCCGATGCTTCACTTCAGGTTTACTGTATCCCTCTGACCGTCGTATTGACGATGAAACACAGAAATTGCATCGGAATGAAATACAAAAGGCACAATGCCGACTCAAGGACAAGAAGACTGGCTATATTTCCTGTCTATGTCTTGAACCATTCCTGTGTCACTAGTTATAGATTCCGATGTGTCGCTTCAGGTTTACTGTATCCAGCCGACCTTCTTATTGACGATGAAACACAAAATTGCATCGGAATTAAATACAAAAGGCACAATTCCGACTCATGTACAAAAAGACTGGCTCTTCTCACTGTCTATGTTTTGAACCATTCCTCTGAGACCGGTTTTAGATTCCGATGCTTCACTTCAGGTTTACTGTATCCCTTGGACCTTCTTATTGACGCCGAAACACAGAAATTGCATCGGAAATAAATAGAAAAGGCACAATGCCGACTTAAGTACAAGAAAATTTACTCTTCTTACTGTCCATGTTTTGAACCATTCCTGTGACCCTAGTTAAAGATTCCGATGCTTCACTTCAGGATTACTGTATTCCTCTGACCTTCTTATTGACGATGAAACACAGAAAATGCATCGGAATTAAATACAAAAGTCACAATGCCGACATAAGTACAAAAAGACTGACTCTCCTTACTGTCTATGTTTTGAACCATTCCTGTGACACTAGTTATAGATTCCGACGCTTCACTTCAGGTTTACTGTATCCCTCTGACCCCCTTATTGACGATGAAACACAGAAAATGCATCGGAATTAAATACAAATGGCACAATGCCGACCTAAGAACAAGAAAACTGACTCTTATTACTGTTTATGTTTTGAAAAATTCCTGTGACACTAGTTATAGATTCCGATGCTTCACATCAGGTTTACTGTATCCCTCTGACCTTCTTGTTGACGATGAAACACAGAAATTGCATCGGAATTAAATACAAAAGGCAAAATGCCGACTCAAGTACAAGAAGACTGCCTATACTTCCTGTCTATGATTTGAACCATTCCTGTGACACTAGTTATAGATTCCGATGCGTCGCTTCAGGTTTACTGTATCCAGATGACCTTCTTATTGACGATGAAACACAGAAATTGCATCGGAATTAAATAGAAAAGGCACAATGCCGACTTAAGTACAAGAAAATTTACTCTTCTTACAGTCTATGTTTTGAACCATTCCTGTGACACTAGTTATAGATTCCGATGCTTCACTTCAGGTTTACTGTATCCCTCTGACCTTCTTATTGACGACGAAACACAGAAATTGCATCGGAATTACATACAAAAGGCACAATGCCAACTTAAGTACAAGAAAACTGACTCTTCTTACAGTCTATGTTTTCAACCATTCCTGTGACACTAGTTACTGATTCCGATGCTTCACTTCAGGTTTACTGTATCCCTCTGACCTTCTTATTGACGACAAAACACAGAAATTGCATCGGAATTAAATACAAAATGCACAATGCCGACCTAAGAACAAGAAAACTGACTCTTCTTACTGTTTATGTTTTGAACCATTCCTGTGACACTAGTTATAGATTCCGATGCTTCACTTCAGGTTTAATGTATCCCTCTGACCTTCTTAATGACGATGAAACACAGAAACTGCAACGGAATTAAATACAAGAGGCACAATGCCGACTCAAAAACAAGAAGACTGCCTCTTCTAACTGTCCATGTTTAGAACCTTTCCTGTGAAACCGGTTTTAGATTCCGATGCTTCACTTCAGGTTTACTGTATCCCTCTGAGCTTCTTATTGACGATGGAACACAGAAATTGCATTGGAATTATATACAAAAGGCACAATGCAGACTTAAGTAGAAGAAGACTGGCTCTTCATACTGTCTATGTTTTGAACCATTCCTGTGACACTAGTTATAGATTCCGATGCTTCACTTCAGGTTTACTGTATCCCTCTGACCGTCGTACTGACGATGAAACACAGAAATTGCATCGGAATTAAATACAAAAGGCACAATGAAGACTCAACCACAAGAAGACTGGCTCTTCTTACTGTCCATGATTTGAACCTTTCCTGTGAGACCGGTTTTAGATTCCGATGCTTCCTTACAGGTTTACTGTATCCCTTGGACCTTGTTATTGACGACAAAACACAGAAATTGCATCGGATTTAAATAGAATAGGCACAATGCCGACTTAAGTAAAAGAAAACAGACTCTTCTTAATATCTATGTTTTGAACCATTCCTGAGACACTAGTTATAGATTCCGATGCATCACTTCAGATTTACTGTATCCCACCGACCCTCTTATTGACGGTGAAACAGAGAAAATGCATCAGAATTAAATAAAAAAGGCACAGTGCCGACTCAAGTACTAGAAGACTGACTCTTCTTACCGTCTATGATTTGAACCATTCCTGTGACACTAGTTATAGATTCCGATGCTTCACTTCAGGTTTACTGTATCCCTTTGACCGTCGTATTGACGATGAAACACAGAAATTGCATCGGAATGAAATACAAAAGGCACAATGCCGACTCAAGGACAAGAAGACTGGCTATATTTCCTGTCTATGCTTTGAACCATTCCTGTGACACTAGTTATAGATTCCGATGCATCACTTCAGGTCTACTGTATCCCTTGGACCTTGTTATTGACGATGAAACACAGAAAATGCATCGGAATTAAATACAAAAGTCACAATGCCGACATAAGTACAAAAAGACTGACTCTCCTTACTGACTATGTTTTGAACCATTCCTGTGACACTAGTTATAGATTCCGACGCTTCACTTCAGGTTTACTGTATCCCTCTGACCCCCTTATTGACGATGAAACACAGAAAATGCATCGGAATTAAATACAAATGGCACAATGCCGACCTAAGAACAAGAAAACTGACTCTTCTTACTGTTTATGTTTTGAAAAATTCCTGTGACACTAGTTATAGATTCCGATGCTTCACATCAGGTTTACTGTATCCCTCTGACCTTCTTGTTGACGATGAAACACAGAAATTGCATCGGAATTAAATACAAAAGGCACAATGCCGACTCAAGTACAAGAAGACTGCCTATACTTCCTGTCTATGATTTGAACCATTCCTCTGACACTAGTTATAGATTCCGATGCGTCGCTTCAGGTTTACTGTATCCAGATGACCTTCTTATTGACGATGAAACACAGAAATTGCATCGGAATTAAATAGAAAAGGCACAATGCCGACTTAAGTACAAGAAAATTTACTCTTCTTACAGTCTATGTTTTGAACCATTCCTGTGACACTAGTTATAGATTCCGATGCTTCACTTCAGGTTTACTGTATCCCTCTGACCTTCTTATTGACGACGAAACACAGAAATTGCATCGGAATTACATACAAAAGGCACAATGCCAACTTAAGTACAAGAAAACTGACTCTTCTTACAGTCTATGTTTTCAACCATTCCTGTGACACTAGTTACTGATTCCGATGCTTCACTTCAGGTTTACTGTATCCCTCTGACCTTCTTATTGACGACAATACACAGAAATTGCATCGGAATTAAATACAAAATGCACAATGCCGACCTAAGAACAAGAAAACTGACTCTTCTTACTGTTTATGTTTTGAACCATTCCTGTGACACTAGTTATAGATTCCGATGCTTCACTTCAGGTTTAATGTATCCCTCTGACCTTCTTAATGACGATGAAACACAGAAACTGCAACGGAATTAAATACAAGAGGCACAATGCCGACTCAAAAACAAGAAGACTGCCTCTTCTAACTGTCCATGTTTAGAACCTTTCCTGTGAAACCGGTTTTAGATTCCGATGCTTCACTTCAGGTTTACTGTATCCCTCTGAGCTTCTTATTGACGAGGGACACAGAAATTGCATTGGAATTATATACAAAAGGCACAATGCAGACTTAAGTAGAAGAAGACTGGCTCTTCATACTGTCTATGTTTTGAACCATTCCTGTGACACTAGTTATAGATTCCGATGCTTCACTTCAGGTTTACTGTATCCCTCTGACCGTCGTACTGACGATGAAACACAGAAATTGCATCGGAATTAAATACAAAAGGCACAATGAAGACTCAACCACAAGAAGACTGGCTCTTCTTACTGTCCATGATTTGAACCTTTCCTGTGAGACCGGTTTTAGATTCCGATGCTTCCTTACAGGTTTACTGTATCCCTTGGACCTTGTTATTGACGACAAAACACAGAAATTGCATCGGATTTAAATAGAATAGGCACAATGCCGACTTAAGTAAAAGAAAACAGACTCTTCTTAATATCTATGTTTTGAACCATTCCTGAGACACTAGTTATAGATTCCGATGCATCACTTCAGATTTACTGTATCCCACCGACCCTCTTATTGACGGTGAAACAGAGAAAATGCATCAGAATTAAATAAAAAAGGCACAGTGCCGACTCAAGTACTAGAAGACTGACTCTTCTTACCGTCTATGTTTTGAACCATTCCTGTGACACTAGTTATAGATTCCGATGCTTCACTTCAGGTTTACTGTATCCCTTTGACCGTCGTATTGACGATGAAACACAGAAATTGCATCGGAATGAAATACAAAAGGCACAATGCCGACTCAAGGACAAGAAGACTGGCTATATTTCCTGTCTTTGCTTTGAACCATTCCTGTGACACTAGTTATAGATTCCGATGCGTCGCATCAGGTTTACTGTATCCAGCTGACCTTCTTATTGACGATGAAACACAAAATTGCGTCGGAATTAAATGCAAAAGGCACAATTCCGACTCATGTAAAAAAGACTGGCTCTTCTTACTGTCTATGTTTTGAACCATTCCTCTGAGACCGGTTTTAGATTCCGATGCTTCACTTCAGGTTTACTGTATCCCTTGGACCTTCTTATTGTCGCCGAAACACAGAAATTGCATCGGAATTAAATAGAAAAGGCACAATGCCGACTTAAGTACAAGAAAATTTACTCTTCTTACTGTCCATGTTTAGAACCATTCCTGTGACCCTAGTTATAGATTCCGATGCTTCACTTCAGGTTTACTGTATTCATCTGACCTTCTTATTGACGATGAAACACAGAAAATGCATCGGAATTAAATACAAAAGACACAATGCCGACTCAAGGACAAGAAGACTGGCTATATTTCCTGTCTATGTCTTGAACCATTCCTGTGACACTAGTTACAGATTCCGATGTGTCGCTTCAGGTTTACTGTATCCAGCCGACCTTCTTATTGACGATGAAACACAAAATTGCATTGGAATTAAGTTCAAAAGGCACAATTCCGACTCATGTACAAAAAGACTGGCTCTTCTCACTGTCTATGCTTTGAACCATTCCTCTGAGACCGGTTTTAGATTCCGATGCTTCACTTCAGGTTCACTGTATCCCTTGGACCTTCTTATTGACGCCGAAACACAGAAATTGCATCGGAAATAAATAGAAAAGGCACAATGCCGACTTAAGTACAAGAAAATTTACTCTTCTTACTGTCCATGCTTTGAACCATTCCTGAGACCCTAGTTATAGATTCCGATGCTTCACTTCAGGATTACTGTATTCCTCTGACCTTCTTATTGAGGATGAAACACAGAAAATGCATCGGAATTAAATACAAAAGTCACAATGCCGACATAAGTACAAAAAGACTGACTCTCCTTACTGTCTATGTTTTGAACCATTCCTGTTACACTAGTTATAGATTCCGACGCTTCACTTCAGGTTTACTGTATCCCTCTGACCCTCTTATTGACGATGAAACACAGAAAATGCATCGGAATTAAATACAAATGGCACAATGCCGACCTAAGAACAAGAAAACTGACTCTTCTTACTGTTTATGTTTTGAAAAATTCCTGTGACACTAGTTATAGATTCCGATGCTTCACATCAGGTTTACTGTATCCCTCTGACCTTCTTGTTGACGATGAAACACAGAAATTGCATCGGAATTAAATACAAAAGGCAGAATGCCGACTTAAGTACAAAAAGACTGACTCTTCTTACAGTCTATGTTTTGAACCATTCCTGTGGCACTAGTTATGGATTCCGATGCTTCACTTCAGGTTTACTGTATCCCTCTGACCGTCTTATTAACGATGAAACACAGCAATTGCATCGGAATTTAATAGAAAATGCACAAAGCCGACTTAAGCACTAGAAGACTGACTCTTCCTACTGTGTATGCTTTGAACCACTCCTGTGACACTAGTTAAGGATTCCGATGCTTCACTTCAGGTTTACTGTATCCCTCTGACCGACGTATTGACGATGAAACACAGAAATTGCATCGGAATTAAATACAAAAGCACAATGCCGACTCAAGTACAAGAAGACTGCCTATACTTCCTGTCTATGATTTGAACCATTCCTGTGACACTAGTTATAGATTCCGATGCGTCGCTTCAGGTTTACTGTATCCAGCTGACCTTCTTATTGACGATGAAACACAGAAATTGCATCGGAATTAAATACAAAAGGCACAATGCCGACTCAACTACAAGAAGACTGGCTCTTCTTACTGTCCATGATTTGAACCTTTCCTGTGAGACCGGTTTTGGATTCCGATGCTTACTTTCAGGTTAACTGTATCCCTTGGACCTTGTTATTGACGACAAAACACAGAAATTGCATCGGATTTAAATAGAATAGGCACAATGCCGACTTAAGTAAAAGAAAACAGACTCTTCTTAATATCTATGTTTTGAACCATTCCTGAGACACTAGTTATAGGTTCCGATGCATCACTTCAGGTTTACTGTATCCCTCCGACCCTCTTATTGACGATGAAACAGAGAAAATGCATCAGAATTAAATACAAAAGGCGCAGTGCCGACTTAAGTACTAGAAGACTGACTCTTCTTACCGTCTATGTTTTGAACCATTCCTGTGACACTAGTTATAGATTCCGATGCTTCACTTCAGGTTTACTGTATCCCTCTGACCGTCGTATTGACGATGAAACACAGAAATTGCATCGGAATGAAATACAAAAGGCACAATGCCGACTCAAGGACAAGAAGACTGGCTATATTTCCTGTCTATGTCTTGAACCATTCCTGTGTCACTAGTTATAGATTCCGATGTGTCGCTTCAGGTTTACTGTATCCAGCCAACCTTCTTATTGACGATGAAACACAAAATTGCATCGGAATTAAATACAAAAGGCACAATTCCGACTCATGTACAAAAAGACTGGCTCTTCTCACTGTCTATGTTTTGAACCATTCCTCTGAGACCGGTTTTAGATTCCGATGCTTCACTTCAGGTTTACTGTATCCCTTGGACCTTCTTATTGACGCCGAAACACAGAAATTGCATCGGAAATAAATAGAAAAGGCACAATGCCGACTTAAGTACAAGAAAATTTACTCTTCTTACTGTCCATGTTTTGAACCATTCCTGTGACCCTAGTTAAAGATTCCGATGCTTCACTTCAGGATTACTGTATTCCTCTGACCTTCTTATTGACGATGAAACACAGAAAATGCATCGGAATTAAATACAAAAGTCACAATGCCGACATAAGTACAAAAAGACTGACTCTCCTTACTGTCTATGTTTTGAACCATTCCTGTGACACTAGTTATAGATTCCGACGCTTCACTTCAGGTTTACTGTATCCCTCTGACCCCCTTATTGACGATGAAACACAGAAAATGCATCGGAATTAAATACAAATGGCACAATGCCGACCTAAGAACAAGAAAACTGACTCTTCTTACTGTTTATGTTTTGAAAAATTCCTGTGACACTAGTTATAGATTCCGATGCTTCACATCAGGTTTACTGTATCCCTCTGACCTTCTTGTTGACGATGAAACACAGAAATTGCATCGGAATTAAATACAAAAGGCACAATGCCGACTCAAGTACAAGAAGACTGCCTATACTTACTGTCTATGATTTGAACCATTCCAGTGACACTAGTTATAGATTCCGATGCGTCGCTTCAGGTTTACTGTATCCAGATGACCTTCTTATTGACGATGAAACACAGAAATTGCATCGGAATTAAATAGAAAAGGCACAATGCCGACTTAAGTACAAGAAAATTTACTCTTCTTACAGTCTATGTTTTGAACCATTCCTGTGACACTAGTTATAGATTCCGATGCTTCACTTCAGGTTTACTGTATCCCTCTGACCTTCTTATTGACGACGAAACACAGAAATTGCATCGGAATTACATACAAAAGGCACAATGCCAACTTAAGTACAAGAAAACTGACTCTTCTTACAGTCTATGTTTTCAACCATTCCTGTGACACTAGTTACTGATTCCGATGCTTCACTTCAGGTTTACTGTATCCCTCTGACCTTCTTATTGACGACAAAACACAGAAATTGCATCGGAATTAAATACAAAATGCACAATGCCGACCTAAGAACAAGAAAACTGACTCTTCTTACTGTTTATGTTTTGAACCATTCCTGTGACACTAGTTATAGATTCCCATGCTTCACTTCAGGTTTAATGTATCCCTCTGACCTTCTTAATGACGATGAAACACAGAAACTGCAACGGAATTAAATACAAGAGGCACAATGCCGACTCAAAAACAAGAAGACTGCCTCTTCTAACTGTCCATGTTTAGAACCTTTCCTGTGAAACCGGTTTTAGATTCCGATGCTTCACTTCAGGTTTACTGTATCCCTCTGAGCTTCTTATTGACGATGGAACACAGAAATTGCATTGGAATTATATACAAAAGGCACAATGCAGACTTAAGTAGAAGAAGACTGGCTCTTCATACTGTCTATGTTTTGAACCATTCCTGTGACACTAGTTATAGATTCCGATGCTTCACTTCAGGTTTACTGTATCCCTCTGACCGTCGTACTGACGATGAAACACAGAAATTGCATCGGAATTAAATACAAAAGGCACAATGAAGACTCAACCACAAGAAGACTGGCTCTTCTTACTGTCCATGATTTGAACCTTTCCTGTGAGACCGGTTTTAGATTCCGATGCTTCCTTACAGGTTTACTGTATCCCTTGGACCTTGTTATTGACGACAAAACACAGAAATTGCATCGGATTTAAATAGAATAGGCACAATGCCGACTTAAGTAAAAGAAAACAGACTCTTCTTAATATCTATGTTTTGAACCATTCCTGAGACACTAGTTATAGATTCCGATGCATCACTTCAGATTTACTGTATCCCACCGACCCTCTTATTGACGGTGAAACAGAGAAAATGCATCAGAATTAAATAAAAAAGGCACAGTGCCGACTCAAGTACTAGAAGACTGACTCTTCTTACCGTCTATGTTTTGAACCATTCCTGTGACACTAGTTATAGATTCCGATGCTTCACTTCAGGTTTACTGTATCCCTTTGACCGTCGTATTGACGATGAAACACAGAAATTGCATCGGAATGAAATACAAAAGGCACAATGCCGACTCAAGGACAAGAAGACTGGCTATATTTCCTGTCTATGCTTTGAACCATTCCTGTGACACTAGTTATAGATTCCGATGCATCACTTCAGGTCTACTGTATCCCTTGGACCTTGTTATTGACGATGAAACACAGAAATTGCATCGGAATTAAATACAAAAGTCACAATGCCGACATAAGTACAAAAAGACTGACTCTCCTTACTGACTATGTTTTGAACCATTCCTGTGACACTAGTTATAGATTCCGACGCTTCACTTCAGGTTTACTGTATCCCTCTGACCCCCTTATTGACGATGAAACACAGAAAATGCATCGGAATTAAATACAAATGGCACAATGCCGACCTAAGAACAAGAAAACTGACTCTTCTTACTGTTTATGTTTTGAAAAATTCCTGTGACACTAGTTATAGATTCCGATGCTTCACATCAGGTTTACTGTATCCCTCTGACCTTCTTGTTGACGATGAAACACAGAAATTGCATCGGAATTAAATACAAAAGGCACAATGCCGACTCAAGTACAAGAAGACTGCCTATACTTCCTGTCTATGATTTGAACCATTCCTCTGACACTAGTTATAGATTCCGATGCGTCGCTTCAGGTTTACTGTATCCAGATGACCTTCTTATTGACGATGAAACACAGAAATTGCATCGGAATTAAATAGAAAAGGCACAATGCCGACCTAAGAACAAGAAAACTGACTCTTCTTACTGTTTATGTTTTGAACCATTCCTGTGACACTAGTTATAGATTCCGATGCTTCACTTCAGGTTTAATGTATCCCTCTGACCTTCTTAATGACGATGAAACACAGAAACTGCAACGGAATTAAATACAAGAGGCACAATGCCGACTCAAAAACAAGAAGACTGCCTCTTCTAACTGTCCATGTTTAGAACCTTTCCTGTGAAACCGGTTTTAGATTCCGATGCTTCACTTCAGGTTTACTGTATCCCTCTGAGCTTCTTATTGACGATGGAACACAGAAATTGCATTGGAATTATATACAAAAGGCACAATGCAGACTTAAGTAGAAGAAGACTGGCTCTTCATACTGTCTATGTTTTGAACCATTCCTGTGACACTAGTTATAGATTCCGATGCTTCACTTCAGGTTTACTGTATCCCTCTGACCGTCGTACTGACGATGAAACACAGAAATTGCATCGGAATTAAATACAAAAGGCACAATGAAGACTCAACCACAAGAAGACTGGCTCTTCTTACTGTCCATGATTTGAACCTTTCCTGTGAGACCGGTTTTAGATTCCGATGCTTCCTTACAGGTTTACTGTACCCCTTGGACCTTGTTATTGACGACAAAACACAGAAATTGCATCGGATTTAAATAGAATAGGCACAATGCCGACTTAAGTAAAAGAAAACAGACTCTTCTTAATATCTATGTTTTGAACCATTCCTGAGACACTAGTTATAGATTCCGATGCATCACTTCAGATTTACTGTATCCCACCGACCCTCTTATTGACGGTGAAACAGAGAAAATGCATCAGAATTAAATAAAAAAGGCACAGTGCCGACTCAAGTACTAGAAGACTGACTCTTCTTACCGTCTATGTTTTGAACCATTCCTGTGACACTAGTTATAGATTCCGATGCTTCACTTCAGGTTTACTGTATCCCTTTGACCGTCGTATTGACGATGAAACACAGAAATTGCATCGGAATGAAATACAAAAGGCACAATGCCGACTCAAGGACAAGAAGACTGGCTATATTTCCTGTCTTTGCTTTGAACCATTCCTGTGACACTAGTTATAGATTCCGATGCGTCGCATCAGGTTTACTGTATCCAGCTGACCTTCTTATTGACGATGAAACACAAAATTGCGTCGGAATTAAATGCAAAAGGCACAATTCCGACTCATGTAAAAAAGACTGGCTCTTCTTACTGTCTATGTTTTGAACCATTCCTCTGAGACCGGTTTTAGATTCCGATGCTTCACTTCAGGTTTACTGTATCCCTTGGACCTTCTTATTGACGCCGAAACACAGAAATTGCATCGGAATTAAATAGAAAAGGCACAATGCCGACTTAAGTACAAGAAAATTTACTCTTCTTACTGTCCATGTTTAGAACCATTCCTGTGACCCTAGTTATAGATTCCGATGCTTCACTTCAGGTTTACTGTATTCATCTGACCTTCTTATTGACGATGAAACACAGAAAATGCATCGGAATTAAATACAAAAGACACAATGCCGACTCAAGGACAAGAAGACTGGCTATATTTCCTGTCTATGTCTTGAACCATTCCTGTGACACTAGTTACAGATTCCGATGTGTCGCTTCAGGTTTACTGTATCCAGCCGACCTTCTTATTGACGATGAAACACAAAATTGCATTGGAATTAAGTTCAAAAGGCACAATTCCGACTCATGTACAAAAAGACTGGCTCTTCTCACTGTCTATGCTTTGAACCATTCCTCTGAGACCGGTTTTAGATTCCGATGCTTCACTTCAGGTTCACTGTATCCCTTGGACCTTCTTATTGACGCCGAAACACAGAAATTGCATCGGAAATAAATAGAAAAGGCACAATGCCGACTTAAGTACAAGAAAATTTACTCTTCTTACTGTCCATGCTTTGAACCATTCCTGAGACCCTAGTTATAGATTCCGATGCTTCACTTCAGGATTACTGTATTCCTCTGACCTTCTTATTGAGGATGAAACACAGAAAATGCATCGGAATTAAATACAAAAGTCACAATGCCGACATAAGTACAAAAAGACTGACTCTCCTTACTGTCTATGTTTTGAACCATTCCTGTTACACTAGTTATAGATTCCGACGCTTCACTTCAGGTTTACTGTATCCCTCTGACCCTCTTATTGACGATGAAACACAGAAAATGCATCGGAATTAAATACAAATGGCACAATGCCGACCTAAGAACAAGAAAACTGACTCTTCTTACTGTTTATGTTTTGAAAAATTCCTGTGACACTAGTTATAGATTCCGATGCTTCACATCAGGTTTACTGTATCCCTCTGACCTTCTTGTTGACGATGAAACACAGAAATTGCATCGGAATTAAATACAAAAGGCAGAATGCCGACTTAAGTACAAAAAGACTGACTCTTCTTACAGTCTATGTTTTGAACCATTCCTGTGACACTAGTTATGGATTCCGATGCTTCACTTCAGGTTTACTGTATCCCTCTGACCGACGTATTGACGATGAAACACAGAAATTGCATCGGAATTAAATACAAAAGCACAATGCCGACTCAAGTACAAGAAGACTGCCTATACTTCCTGTCTATGATTTGAACCATTCCTGTGACACTAGTTATAGATTCCGATGCGTCGCTTCAGGTTTACTGTATCCAGCTGACCTTCTTATTGACGATGAAACACAGAAATTGCATCGGAATTAAATACAAAAGGCACAATGCCGACTCAACTACAAGAAGACTGGCTCATCTTACTGTCCATGATTTGAACCTTTCCTGTGAGACCGGTTTTGGATTCCGATGCTTACTTTCAGGTTAACTGTATCCCTTGGACCTTGTTATTGACGACAAAACACAGAAATTGCATCGGATTTAAATAGAATAGGCACAATGCCGACTTAAGTAAAAGAAAACAGACTCTTCTTAATATCTATGTTTTGAACCATTCCTGAGACACTAGTTATAGGTTCCGATGCATCACTTCAGGTTTACTGTATCCCTCCGACCCTCTTATTGACGATGAAACAGAGAAAATGCATCAGAATTAAATACAAAAGGCGCAGTGCCGACTTAAGTACTAGAAGACTGACTCTTCTTACCGTCTATGTTTTGAACCATTCCTGTGACACTAGTTATAGATTCCGATGCTTCACTTCAGGTTTACTGTATCCCTCTGACCGTCGTATTGACGATGAAACACAGAAATTGCATCGGAATGAAATACAAAAGGCACAATGCCGACTCAAGGACAAGAAGACTGGCTATATTTCCTGTCTATGTCTTGAACCATTCCTGTGTCACTAGTTATAGATTCCGATGTGTCGCTTCAGGTTTACTGTATCCAGCCGACCTTCTTATTGACGATGAAACACAAAATTGCATCGGAATTAAATACAAAAGGCACAATTCCGACTCATGTACAAAAAGACTGGCTCTTCTCACTGTCTATGTTTTGAACCATTCCTCTGAGACCGGTTTTAGATTCCGATGCTTCACTTCAGGTTTACTGTATCCCTTGGACCTTCTTATTGACGCCGAAACACAGAAATTGCATCGGAAATAAATAGAAAAGGCACAATGCCGACTTAAGTACAAGAAAATTTACTCTTCTTACTGTCCATGTTTTGAACCATTCCTGTGACCCTAGTTAAAGATTCCGATGCTTCACTTCAGGATTACTGTATTCCTCTGACCTTCTTATTGACGATGAAACACAGAAAATGCATCGGAATTAAATACAAAAGTCACAATGCCGACATAAGTACAAAAAGACTGACTCTCCTTACTGTCTATGATTTGAACCATTCCTGTGACACTAGTTATAGATTCCGATGCGTCGCTTCAGGTTTACTGTATCCAGATGACCTTCTTATTGACGATGAAACACAGAAATTGCATCGGAATTAAATAGAAAAGGCACAATGCCGACTTAAGTAAAAGAAAACAGACTCTTCTTAATATCTATGTTTTGAACCATTCCTGAGACACTAGTTATAGATTCCGATGCATCACTTCAGATTTACTGTATCCCTCCGACCCTCTTATTGACGGTGAAACAGAGAAAATGCATCAGAATTAAATAAAAAAGGCACAGTGCCGACTCAAGTACTAGAAGACTGACTCTTCTTACCGTCTATGTTTTGAACCATTCATGTGACACTAGTTATAGATTCCGATGCTTCACTTCAGGTTTACTGTATCCCTTTGACCGTCGTATTGACGATGAAACACAGAAATTGCATCGGAATGAAATACAAAAGGCACAATGCCGACTCAAGGACAAGAAGACTGGCTATATTTCCTGTCTATGCTTTGAACCATTCCTGTGACACTAGTTATAGATTCCGATGCGTCGCATCAGGTTTACTGTATCCAGCTGACCTTCTTATTGACGATGAAACACAAAATTGCGTCGGAATTAAATGCAAAAGGCACAATTCCGACTCATGTAAAAAAGACTGGCTCTTCTTACTGTCTATGTTTTGAACCATTCCTCTGAGACCGGTTTTAGATTCCGATGCTTCACTTCAGGTTTACTGTATCCCGTGGACCTTCTTATTGACGCCGAAACACAGAAATTGCATCGGAATTAAATAGAAAAGGCACAATGCCGACTTAAGTACAAGAAAATTTACTCCTCTTACTGTCCATGTTTAGAACCATTCCTGTGACCCTAGTTATAGATTCCGATGCTTCACTTCAGGTTTACTGTATTCATCTGACCTTCTTATTGACAATGAAACACAGAAAATGCATCGGAATTAAATACAAAAGACACAATGCCGACATAAGTACAAAAAGACTGACTCTCCTTACTGTCTATGTTTTGAACCGTTCCTGTGACACTCGTTATAGATTCCGACGCTTCACTTCAGGTTTACTGTATTCCTCTGACCCTCGTATTGACGATGAAACACAGAAAATGCATCGGAATTAAATACAGAAGGCACAATGCCGACTTAAGTACCAGAAGACTGACTCTTCTTACTGTCTATGTTTTGAACCATTCCTGTGACACTAGTTACAGATTCCGATGCTTCACTTCAGGTTTACTGTATCCCTCTGACGTTCTTATTGACGACGAAACACAGAAATTGCATCGGAATTACATACAAAAGGGACAATGCCAACTTAAGTACAAGAAAACTGACTCTTCTTACTGTCTATGTTTTGAACCATTCCTGTGACCCTAGTTATAGATTCGGATGCTTCACTTCAGGTTTACTGTATTCCTCTGACCTTCTTATTGACGATGAAACACAGAAATTGCATCGGAATTAAATACAAAAGGCACAATGCCGACCTAAGAACAAGAAAACTGACTCTTCTTACTGTTTATGTTTTGAAAAATTCCTGTGACACTAGTTACAGATTCCGATGCTTCACATCAGGTTTACTGTATCCCTCTGACCTTCTTGTTGACGATGAAACACAGAAATTGCATCGGAATTAAATACAAAAGGCAGAATGCCGACTTAAGTACAAAAAGACTGACTCTTCTTAATGTCTATGTTTTGAACCATTCCTGTGACACTAGTTATGGATTCCGATGCTCCACTTCAGGTTTACTGTATCCCTCTGACCGTCTTATTAAGGATGAAACACAGAAATTGCATCAGAAATAAGTAGAAAATGCACAAAGGCGACTTAAGCACTAGAAGACTGACTCTTCCTACTGTGTATGTTTTGAACCACTCCTGAGACACTAGTTATAGATTCCGATGCATCACTTCAGATTTACTGTATCCCTCCGACCCTCTTATTGACGGTGAAACAGAGAAAATGCATCAGAATTAAATACAAAAGGCACAGTGCCGACTTAAGTACTAGAAGACTGACTCTTCTTATAGTCTATGTTTTGAACCATTCCTGTGACACTAGTTATAGATTCCGATGCTTCACTTCAGGTTTACTGTATCCCTCTGACCGTCGTATTGACGATGAAACACAGATATTGCATCGGAATGAAATCCAAAAGGCACAATGCCGACTCAAGTACAAGAAGACTGGCTATACTTCCTGTCTATGTTTTGAACCATTCCTGTGACACTAGTTATAGATTCCGATGCTTCACTTCAGGTTTACTGTATCCTTCTGACCTTCTTATTGACGACGAAAGACAGAAATTGCATCGGAATTACATACAAAAGGCACAATGCCAACTTAAGTAAGAGAAAACTGACTCTTCTTACTGTCTATGTTATGAACCATTCCTGTGACACTAGTTATAGATTCCGTTGTTCACTTCAGGTGCACTGTATCCCTCTGACCTTCATATTGACGATGAAACACAGAGATTGCATCGTATTTAAATACAAAAGGCACATGCCGACCTAAGAACAAGAAAACTGACTCTTCGTACTGTTTAAGATTTGAACCATTCCTGTGACACTAGTTATAGATTCCGATGCTTCACTTCGGGTTTACTGTATCCCTGTAACCTTCTAATTGACGATGAAACACAGAAATTGCATCGGAATTAAATACAAAAGGCACAGTGCCGACTTAAGTACAAAACAGACTGACTCTCCTTACTGTCTATGTTTTGAACCATTCCTGTGACACTAGTTATAGATTCCGACGCTTCACTTCAGGTTTACTGTATTCCTCTGACCCTCTTATTGACGATGAAACACAGAAAATGCATCGGAATTAAATACAAAAGGCACAATGCCGACTTAAGTACCAGAAGATGGACTCTTCTTGCTGTCTATGTTTTGAACCATTCCTGTGACACTAGTTATAGATTCCGATGCTTCACTTCAGGTTTACTGTATCCCTCTGACCTTCTTATTGACGACGAAACACAGAAATTGCATCGGAATTACATACAAAAGGCACAAGGCCAACTTAAGTACAAGAAAACTGACTCTACTTACTGTCTATGTTTTGAACCATTCCTGTGACCCTAGTTATAGATTCCGATGCTTCACTTCAGGTTTTCTGTATTCCTCTGACCTTCTTATTGACGATGAAACACAGAAATTGCATCGGAATTAAATACAAAAGACACAATGCCGACCAAAGAACAAGAAAACTGACTCTTCTTACTGTTTATGTTTTGAAAAATTCCTGTGACACTAGTTATAGTTTCCGATGCTTCACATCAGGTTTACTGTATCCCTCTGACCTTCTTGTTGACGATGAAACACAGAAATTGCATCGGAATTAAATACAAAAGGCAGAATGCCGACTTAAGTACAAAAAGACTGACTCTTCTTACTGTCTATGTTTTGAACCTTTCCTCTGAGACCGGTTTTAGATTACGATGCTTCACATCAGGTTTACTGTATCCCTCTGACCTTCTTGTTGACGATGAAACACAGAAATTGCATCGGAATTAAATACAAAATGCAGAATGCCGACTTAAGTACAAAAAGACTGACTTTTCTTACTGTCTATGTTTTGAACCATTCCTGTGACACTAGTTATAGATTCCGATGCTTCACTTCAGGTTTACTGTATCCTCTGACCTTCTTATTGACGACGAAACACAGAAATTGCATCGGAATTACATACAAAAGGCACAATGCCAACTTAAGTACAAGAAAACTGACTCTACTTACTGTCTATGTTTTGAACCATTCCTGTGACACTAGTTATAGATTCCGATGCTTCACTTCAGGTTTACTGTATCCCTCTGACCGTCGTATTGACGATGAAACACAGATATTGCATCGGAATGAAATACAAAAGGCACAATGCCGACTCAAGTACAAGAAGACTGGCTATACTTCCTGTCTATGTTTTGAACCATTCCTGTGACACTAGTTATAGATTCCGATGCTTCACTTCAGGTTTACTGTATCCTCTGACCTTCTTACTGACGACGAATCACAGAAATTGCATCGGAATTAAATACAAAATGCACAATGCCGACCTAAGGACAAGAAAACTGACACTTATTACTGTTCATGTTTTGAACCATTCATGTGACACAAGTTATAGATTCCGATGCTTCACTTCAGTTTTACTGTATCCCTCTGACCTTCTTATTGACGATGAAACACAGAAATTGCAACGGAATTAAAGACAAAAGGCACAATGCCGGCTCAAAAACAAGAAGACTGCCTCTTCTTACTGTCCATGTTTAGAACCTTTACTGTGAGACCGGTTTTAGATTCCGATGCTTCACTTCAGGTTTACTGTATCCCTTGGACCTTGTTATTGACGACGAAACACAGAAATTGCATCGGAATTAAATAGAAAAGGAACAATGCCGACTGAAGTACAAGAAAACAAACTCTTCTTAATATCTATGTTTTGAACCATTCCTGTGACACTAGTTACAGATTCCGATGCATCACTTCAGGTTTACTGTATCCCTCTGACACTCTTATTGACGATGAAACACAGAAAATGCATCGGAATTAAATACAAAAGGCACAATCCCGACTTAAGTAATAGAAGACTGACTCTTCTTACTGTCTATGTTTTGAACCATTCCTGTGGCACTAGTTATAGATTCCGATGCTTCACTTCAGGTTAACTGTATCCAGCTGACCTTCTTATTGACGATGAAACACAGAAATTGCATGTTTATTAAATACAAAAGGCACAATGCCGACTTAAGTACAAAAAGACTGACTCTTCTTACTGTCTATGCTTTGAACCATTCCTGTGACACTAGTTATAGATTCCGATGCTTCACTTCAGGTTTACTGTATCCCTCTGACCTTCTTATTATCGATGAAACACAGAAAATGCATCGGAATTAAATACAAAAGGCACAATGCCGACTTAAGTACAAGAAAACTGACTCTTCTTACTGTCTATGCTTTGAACCATTCCTGTGACACTAGTTATAGATTCCGATGCGTCGCTTCAGGTTTACTGTATCCAGCTGACCTTCTTATTGACGATGAAACACAGAAATTGCATCGGAATTAAATAGAAAAGGCACAATGCCGACTTAAGTACAAGAAAATTTACTCTTCTTACAGTCTATGTTTTGAACCATTCCTGTGACACTAGTTATAGATTCCGATGCTTCACTTCAGGTTTACTGTATCCCTCTGACCTTCTTATTGACGACGAAACACAGAAATTGCATCGGAAATACATACAAAAGGCACAATACCAACTTAAGTACAAGAAAACTGACTCTTCTTACTGTCTATGTTTTCAACCATTCCTGTGACACTAGTTATTGATTCCGATGCTTCACTTCAGGTTTACTGTATCCCTCTGACCTTCTTATTGACGACGAAACACAGACATTGCATCGGAATAAAATACAAAATGCACAATGCCGACCTAAGAACAAGAAAACTGACTCTTCTTACTGTTTGTGTTTTGAACCATTCCTGTGACACTAGTTATAGATTCCGATGCTTCACTTCAGGTTTACTGTATCCCTCTGACCTTCTTAATGACGATGAAACACAGAAATTGCAACGGAATTAAATACAAAAGGCACAATGCCGACTCAAAAAGAAGAAGACTGCCTCATCTTACTGTCCATGTTAAGAACCTTTCCTGTGAAACCGGTTTTAGATTCCGATGCTTCACTTCAGGTTTACTGTATGCCTCTGAGCTTCTTATTGACGATGGAACACAGAAATTGCATTGGAATTATATACAAAAGGCACAATGCAGACTTAAGAAGAAGAAGACTGACTCTTCCTACTGTCTATGTTTTGAACCATTCCTGTGACACTAGTTATAGATTCCGATGCTTCACTTCAGGTTTACTGTATCCCTATGACCGTCGTACTGACGATGAAACACAGAAATTGCATCGGAATTAAATACAAAAGGCACAATGCCGACTCAACTACAAGAAGACTGGCTCTTCTTACTGTCCATGATTTGAACCTTTCCTGTGAGACCGGTTTTAGATTCCGATGCTTCCTTACAGGTTTACAGTATCCCTTGGACCTTGTTATTGACGACAAAACACAGAAATTGCATCGGGTTTAAATAGAATAGGCACAATGCCGACTTAAGTAAAAGAAAACAGAATCTTCTTAATATCTATGTTTTGAACCATTCCTGAGACACTAGTTATAGATTCCGATGCATCACTTCAGATTTACTGTATCCCTCCGACCCTCTTATTGACGGTGAAACAGAGAAAATGCATCAGAATTAAATACAAAAGGCACAGTGCCGACTTAAGTACTAGAAGACTGACTCTTCTTACCGTCTATGTTTTGAACCATTCCTGTGACACTAGTTATAGATTCCGATGCTTCACTTCAGGTTTACTGTATCCCTCTGACCGTCGTATTGACGATGAAACACAGATATTGCATCGGAATGAAATACAAAAGGCACAATGCCGACTCAAGTACAAGAAGACTGGCTATACTTCCTGTCTATGTTTTGAACCATTCCTGTGACACTAGTTATAGATTCCGATGCTTCAATTCAGGTTTACTGTATCCCTCTGAGCTTCTTATTGACGATGAAACACAGAAAGTGCATCGGAATTATATACAAAAGGCACAATGCCGACTTAAGTATAAGAAGACTGACTCTTCTTACTGTCTATGTTTTGAACCATTCCTGTGACACTAGTTATAGATTCCGATGCTTCACTTCAGGTTTACTGTATCCTTCTGACCTTCTTATTGACGACGAAAGACAGAAATTGCATCGGAATTACATACAAAAGGCACAATGCCAACTTAAGTAAGAGAAAACTGACTCTTCTTACTGTCTATGTTATGAACCATTCCTGTGACACTAGTTATAGATTCCGATGCTTCACTTCAGGTGCACTGTATCCCTCTGACCTTCATATTGACGATGAAACACAGAGATTGCATCGTATTTAAATACAAAAGGCACATGCCGACCTAAGAACAAGAAAACTGACTCTTCGTACTGTTTAAGATTTGAACCATTCCTGTGACACTAGTTATAGATTCCGATGCTTCACTTCGGGTTTACTGTATCCCTGTAACCTTCTAATTGACGATGAAACACAGAAATTGCATCGGAATTAAATACAAAAGGCACAGTGCCGACTTAAGTACAAAACAGACTGACTCTCCTTACTGTCTATGTTTTGAACCATTCCTGTGCAACTAGTTATAGATTCCGACGCTTCACTTCAGGTTTACTGTATTCCTCTGACCCTCTTATTGACGATGAAACACAGAAAATGCATCGGAATTAAATACAAAAGGCACAATGCCGACTTAAGTACCAGAAGATGGACTCTTCTTGCTGTCTATGTTTTGAACCATTCCTGTGACACTAGTTATAGATTCCGATGCTTCACTTCAGGTTTACTGTATCCCTCTGACCTTCTTATTGACGACGAAACACAGAAATTGCATCGGAATTACAGACAAAAGGCACAAGGCCAACTTAAGTACAAGAAAACTGACTCTACTTACTGTCTATGTTTTGAACCATTCCTGTGACCCTAGTTATAGATTCCGATGCTTCACTTCAGGTTTTCTGTATTCCTCTGACCTTCTTATTGACGATGAAACACAGAAATTGCATCGGAATTAAATACAAAAGACACAATGCCGACCAAAGAACAAGAAAACTGACTCTTCTTACTGTTTATGCTTTGAAAAATTCCTGTGACACTAGTTATAGTTTCCGATGCTTCACATCAGGTTTACTGTATCCCTCTGACCTTCTTGTTGACGATGAAACACAGAAATTGCATCGGAATTAAATACAAAAGGCAGAATGCTGACTTAAGTACAAAAAGACTGACTCTTCTTACTGTCTATGTTTTGAACCTTTCCTCTGAGACCGGTTTTAGATTACGATGCTTCACATCAGGTTTACTGTATCCCTCTGACCTTCTTGTTGACGATGAAACACAGAAATTGCATCGGAATTAAATACAAAATGCAGAATGCCGACTTAAGTACAAAAAGACTGACTTTTCTTACTGTCTATGTTTTGAACCATTCCTGTGACACTAGTTATAGATTCCGATGCTTCACTTCAGGTTTACTGTATCCTCTGACCTTCTTATTGACGACGAAACACAGAAATTGCATCGGAATTACATACAAAAGGCACAATGCCAACTTAAGTACAAGAAAACTTACTCTTCTTACTGTCTATGTTTTCAACCATTCCTGTGACACTAGTTATAGATTCCGATGCTTCACTACAGGTTTACTGTATCCCTCTGACCTTCTTACTGACGACGAATCACAGAAATTGCATCGGAATTAAATACAAAATGCACAATGCCGACCTAAGGACAAGAAAACTGACACTTATTACTGTTCATGTTTTGAACCATTCATGTGACACTAGTTATAGATTCCGATGCTTCACTTCAGTTTTACTGTATCCCTCTGACCTTCTTATTGACGATGAAACACAGAAATTGCAACGGAATTAAAGACAAAAGGCACAATGCCGGCTCAAAAACAAGAAGACTGCCTCTTCTTACTGTCCATGTTTAGAACCTTTACTGTGAGACCGGTTTTAGATTCCGATGCTTCACTTCAGGTTTACAGTATCCCTTGGACCTTGTTATTGACGACGAAACACAGAAATTGCATCGGAATTAAATAGAAAAGGAACAATGCCGACTGAAGTACAAGAAAACAAACTCTTCTTAATATCTATGTTTTGAACCATTCCTGTGACACTAGTTACAGATTCCGATGCATCACTTCAGGTTTACTGTATCCCTCTGACACTCTTATTGACGATGAAACACAGAAAATGCATCGGAATTAAATACAAAAGGCACAATCCCGACTTAAGTAATAGAAGACTGACTCTTCTTACTGTCTATGTTTTGAACCATTCCTGTGGCACTAGTTATAGATTCCGATGCTTCACTTCAGGTTAACTGTATCCAGCTGACCTTCTTATTGACGATGAAACACAGAAATTGCATGTTTATTAAATACAAAAGGCACAATGCCGACTTAAGTACAAAAAGACTGACTCTTCTTACTGTCTATGCTTTGAACCATTCCTGTGACACTAGTTATAGATTCCGATGCTTCACTTCAGGTTTACTGTATCCCTCTGACCTTCTTATTATCGATGAAACACAGAAAATGCATCGGAATTAAATACAAAAGGCACAATGCCGACTTAAGTACAAGAAAACTGACTCTTCTTACTGTCTATGCTTTGAACCATTCCTGTGACACTAGTTATAGATTCCGATGCTTCACTTCAGGTTTACTGTATCCCTCTGAGCTTCTTATTGACGATGAAACACAGAAAGTGCATTGGAATTATATACAAAAGGCACAATGCCGACTTATGTACAAGAAGACTGACTCTTCTCACTGTCTATGTTTTGAACCATTCCTGTGACACTAGTTATAGATTCCGATGCTTCACTTCAGGTTTACTGTATCCCTCTGAGCTTCTTATTGACGATGAAACACAGAAATTGCATGTTTATTAAATACAAAAGGCACAATGCCGACTTAAGTACAAAAAGACTGACTCTTCTTAATATCTATGTTTTGAACCATTCCTGTGACACTAGTTATAGATTCCGACGCATCACTTCAGGTTTACTGTATCCCTCTGACACTCTTATTGACGATGAAACACAGAAAATGCATCGGAATTAAATACAAAAAGCACAATGTCGACTTAAGTACAAGAAAACTGACTCTTCTTACTGTCTATGTTTTGAACCATTCCTGTGACACTAGTTACAGATTCCGATGCTTCACTTCAGGTTTACTGTATCCCTCTGAGCTTCTTATTGACGATGAAACACAGAAAGTGCATTGGAATTATGTACAAAAGGCACAATGCCGACTTAAGTACAAGAAGACTGACTCTTCTTACTGTCTATGATTTGAACCATTCCTGTGACACTAGTTATATATTCCGATGCTTCACTTCAGGTTTACTGTATCCCTTTCACTTTCTTATTGACGATGAAACACAGAAATTGCATCCTAATTAAATACAAAAGGCACAATGCCGACTTAAGTACAAGAAGACTGACTCTTCTTACTGTCTATGTTTTGAACCATACCTGTGACACTAGTTATAGATATCGATGCTTCACTTCAGGTTTACTGTATCCCTCTGTCCTTATTATTGACGTTGAAACACAGAAATTGCATCTTAATTAAATACAAAAGGCACAATGCCGACTTAAGTACTAGAAGACTGAGTCTTCTTACTGTCTATGATTTGAATTATTCCTGTGACAGTAGTTATAGATTCCAGTGCTTCACTTCAGGTTTTTCTGTGTCCCTCTCACCGTCGTATTGACGATGAAACACAGACATTGCATCGGAATTAAATACAAAATGCACAATGCCGACTCAAGTACAAGAAGACTGGCTCTTCTTTCTGTCTATGTTTTGAACCATTCCTGTGACACTAGTTATAGATTCCGATACTTCACTTCAGATTTACTGTATCCAGCTGACCTTCTTATTGACGATGAAGCACATAAATTGCATCGGAATTAAATACAAAAGGCACAATGCCGACTAAAGTACAAGAAGACTGACTCTACTTACTGTTTATGATTTGAACCATTCCTGTGACACTAGTTATAGATTCCGATGCTTCACTTCAGGTTTACTGTATCCCTCTGACCTTCTTATTGACGACGAAACACAGAAATTGCATCGGAATTACATACAAAAGGCACAAGGCCAACTTAAGTACAAGAAAACTGACTCTTCTTACTGTCTATGTTTTGAACCATTCCTGTTACCCTAGTTATAGATTCCGATGCCTCACTTCAGGTTTTCTGTATTCCTCTGACCTTCTTATTGACGATGAAACACAGAAATTGCATCGGAATAAAATACAAAAGACACAATGCCGACCTAAGAACAAGAAAACTGACTCTTCTTACTGTTTATGTTTTGAAAAATTCCTGTGACACTAGTTATAGATTCCGATGCTTCACATCAGGTTTACTGTATCCCTCTGACCTTCTTGTTGACGATGAAACACAGAAATTGCATCGGAATTAAATACAAAATGCAGAATGCCGACTTAAGTTCAAAAAGACTGACTCTTCTTATTGTCTATGTTATGAACCATTCCTGTGACACTAGTTATAGATTCCGATGCTTCACTTCAGGTTTACTGTATCCCTCAGACCTTCTTATTGACGACGAATCACAGAAATTGCATCGGAATTAAATACAAAATGCACAATGCCGAACTAAGAACAAGAAAACTGACACTTATTACTGTCTATGTTTTGAACCATTCATGTGACACTAGTTATAGATTCCGATGCTTCACTTCAGGTTTACTGTATCCCTCTGACCTTCTTATTGACGATGAAACACAGAAATTGCAACGGAATTAAAGACAAAAGGCACAATGCCGACTCAAAAACAAGAAGACTGCCTCTTCTTACTGTCCATGTTCAGAACCTTTACTGTGAGACCGGTTTTAGATTCCGATGCTTCACTTCAGGTTTACTGTATCCCTTGGACCTTGTTATTGACGACGAAACACAGAAATTGCATCGGAATTAAATCCAAAAGGCACAATGCCGACTTAAGTACTAGAAGACTGACTCTTCTTACTGTCTATGTTTTGAACCATTCCTGTGGCACTAGTTATAGATTCCGATGCTTCACTTCAGGTTAACTGTATCCAGCTGACCTTCTTATTGACGATGAAACACAGAAATTGCATGTTTATTAAATACAAAAGGCACAATGCCGACTTAAGTTCAAAAAGACTGACTCTTCTTACTGTCTATGCTTGGAACCATTCCTGTGACACTAGTTATAGATTCCGATGCTTCACTTCAGGTTTACTGTATCCCTCTGATATTCTTATTATCGATGAAACACAGAAATTGCATCGGAATTAAATACAAAAGGCACAATGCCGACTTAAGTACAAGAAAACTGACTCTTCTTACTGTCTATGTTTTGAACCATTCCTGTGACACTAGTTATAGATTCCGATGCTTCACTTCAGGATTACTGTATCCCTCTGAGCTTCTTATTGACGATGAAACACAGAAAGTGCATTGGAATTATATACAAAAGGCACAATGCCGACTTAAGTACAAGAAGACTGACTCTTCTTACTGTCTATGTTTTGAACCATTCCTGTGACACTAGTTATATATTCCGATGCTTCACTTCAGGTTTACTGTATCCCTTTCACTTTCTTATTGACGATGAAACACAGAAATTGCATCCTAATTAAATACCAAATGCACAATACCGACTTAAGTACAAGAAGACTGACTCTTCTTACTGTCTATGTTTTGAACCATACCTGTGACACTAGTTATAGATATCGATGCTTCACTTCAGGTTTACTGTATCCCTCTGACCTTATTATTGACGTTGAAACACAGAAATTGCATCTTAATTAAATACAAAAGGCACAATGCCGACTTCGGTACAAGAACACTGACTCTTCTTACTGTCTATGGTTTGAACCATTCCTGTGACACTAGTTATAGATTCCGATGCTTCACTTCAGGTTTACTGTATCCTCTGACCTTCTTATTGACGACGAAACACAGAAATTGCATCGGAATTACATACAAAAGGCACAATGCCAACTTAAGTACAAGAAAACTGACTCTTCTTACTGTCTATGTTTTCAACCATTCCTGTGACACTAGTTATAGATTCCGATGCTTCACTACAGGTTTACTGTATCCCTCTGACCTTCTTACTGACGACGAATCACAGAAATTGCATCGGAATTAAATACAAAATGCACAATGCCGACCTAAGGACAAGAAAACTGACACTTATTACTGTTCATGTTTTGAACCATTCATGTGACACTAGTTATAGATTCCGATGCTTCACTTCAGTTTTACTGTATCCCTCTGACCTTCTTATTGACGATGAAACACAGAAATTGCAACGGAATTAAAGACAAAAGGCACAATGCCGGCTCAAAAACAAGAAGACTGCCTCTTCTTACTGTCCATGTTTAGAACCTTTACTGTGAGACCGGTTTTAGATTCCGATGCTTCACTTCAGGTTTACTGTATCCCTTGGACCTTGTTATTGACGACGAAACACAGAAATTGCATCGGAATTAAATAGAAAAGGAACAATGCCGACTGAAGTACAAGAAAACAAACTCTTCTTAATATCTATGTTTTGAACCATTCCTGTGACACTAGTTACAGATTCCGATGCATCACTTCAGGTTTACTGTATCCCTCTGACACTCTTATTGACGATGAAACACAGAAAATGCATCGGAATTAAATACAAAAGGCACAATCCCGACTTAAGTAATAGAAGACTGACTCTTCTTACTGTCTATGTTTTGAACCATTCCTGTGGCACTAGTTATAGATTCCGATGCTTCACTTCAGGTTAACTGTATCCAGCTGACCTTCTTATTGACGATGAAACACAGAAATTGCATGTTTATTAAATACAAAAGGCACAATGCCGACTTAAGTACAAAAAGACTGACTCTTCTTACTGTCTATGCTTTGAACCATTCCTGTGACACTAGTTATAGATTCCGATGCTTCACTTCAGGTTTACTGTATCCCTCTGACCTTCTTATTATCGACGAAACACAGAAATTGCATCGGAATTAAATAGAAAAGGAACAATGCCGACTGAAGTACAAGAAAACAAACTCTTCTTAATATCTATGTTTTGAACCATTCCTGTGACACTAGTTACAGATTCCGATGCATCACTTCAGGTTTACTGTATCCCTCTGACACTCATATTGACGTTGAAACACAGAAAATGCATCGGAATTAAATACAAAAGGCACAATCCCGACTTAAGTAATAGAAGACTGACTCTTCTTACTGTCTATGTTTTGAACCATTCCTGTGGCACTAGTTATAGATTCCGATGCTTCACTTCAGGTTAACTGTATCCAGCTGACCTTCTTATTGACGATGAAACACAGAAATTGCATGTTTATTAAATACAAAAGGCACAATGCCGACTTAAGTACAAAAAGACTGACTCTTCTTACTGTCTATGCTTTGAACCATTCCTGTGACACTAGTTATAGATTCCGATGCTTCACTTCAGGTTTACTGTATCCCTCTGACCTTCTTATTATCGATGAAACACAGAAAATGCATCGGAATTAAATACAAAAGGCACAATGCCGTCTTAAGTTCAAGAAAACTGACTCTTCTTAATATCTATGTTTTGAACCATTCCTGTGACACTAGTTATAGATTCCGATGCATCACTTCAGGTTTACTGTATCCCTCTGACACTCTTATTGACGATGAAACACAGAAAATGCATCGGAATTAAATACAAAAGGCACAATGCCGACTTAAGTACAAGAAAACTGACTCTTCTTACTGTCTATGTTTTGAACCATTCCTGTGACACTAGTTACAGATTCCGATGCTTCACTTCAGGTTTACTGTATCCCTCTGAGCTTCTTATTGACGATGAAACACAGAAAGTGCATTGGAATTATGTACTAAAGGCACAATGCCGACTTAAGTACAAGAAGACTGACTCTTCTTACTGTCTATGATTTGAACCATTCCTGTGACACTAGTTATATATTCCGATGCTTCACTTCAGGTTTACTGTATCCCTTTCACTTTCTTATTGACGATGAAACACACAAATTGCATCCTAATTAAATACAAAAGGCACAATGCCGACTTAAGTACAAGAAGACTGACTCTTCTTACTGTCTATGTTTTGAACCATACCTGTGACACTAGTTATAGATATCGATGCTTCACTTCAGGTTTACTGTATCCCTCTGACCTTATTATTGACGTTGAAACACAGAAATTGCATCTTAATTAAATACAAAAGGCACAATGCCGACTTAAGTACTAGAAGACTGAGTCTTCTTACTGTCTATGATTTGAATTATTCCTGTGACAGTAGTTATAGATTCCAGTGCTTCACTTCAGGTTTTTCTGTATCCCTCTCACCGTCGTATTGACGATGAAACACAGACATTGCATCGGAATTAAATACAAAATGCACAATGCCGACTCAAGTACAAGAAGACTGGCTCTTCTTTCTGTCTATGTTTTGAACCATTCCTGTGACACTAGTTATAGATTCCGATACTTCACTTCAGATTTACTGTATCCAGCTGACCTTCTTATTGACGATGAAGCACATAAATTGCATCGGAATTAAATACAAAAGGCACAATGCCGACTAAAGTACAAGAAGACTGACTCTACTTACTGTTTATGATTTGAACCATTCCTGTGACACTAGTTATAGATTCCGATGCTTCACTTCAGGTTTACTGTATCCCTCTGACCTTCTTATTGACGACGAAACACAGAAATTGCATCGGAATTACATACAAAAGGCACAAGGCCAACTTAAGTACAAGAAAACTGACTCTTCTTACTGTCTATGTTTTGAACCATTCCTGTGACCCTAGTTATAGATTCCGATGCCTCACTTCAGGTTTTCTGTATTCCTCTGACCTTCTTATTACGATGAAACACAGAAATTGCATCGGAATAAAATACAAAAGACACAATGCCGACCTAAGATCAAGAAAACTGACTCTTCTTACTGTTTATGTTTTGAAAAATTCCTGTGACACTAGTTATAGATTCCGATGCTTCACATCAGGTTTACTGTATCCCTCCGACCTTCTTGTTGACGATGAAACACAGAAATTGCATCGGAATTAAATACAAAAGGCAGAATGCCGACTTAAGTTCAAAAAGACTGACTCTTCTTACTGTCTATGTTTTGAACCATTCCTGTGACACTAGTTATAGATTCCGATGCTTCACTTCAGGTTTACTGTATCCCTCTGACCTTCTTATTGACGATGAAACACAGAAATTGCAACGGAATTAAAGACAAAAGGCACAATGCCGTCTCAAAAACAAGAAGACTGCCTCTTCTTACTGTCCATGTTTAGAACCTTTACTGTGAGACCGGTTTTAGATTCCGATGCTTCACTTCAGGTTTACTGTATCCCTTGGACCTTGTTATTGACGACGAAACACAGAAATTGCATCGGAATTAAATCCAAAAGGCACAATGCCGACTTAAGTACTAGAAGACTGACTCTTCTTACTGTCTATGTTTTGAACCATTCCTGTGGCACTAGTTATAGATTCCGATGCTTCACTTCAGGTTAACTGTATCCAGCTGACCTTCTTATTGACGATGAAACACAGAAATTGCATGTTTATTAAATACAAAAGGCACAATGCCGACTTAAGTTCAAAAAGACTGACTCTTCTTACTGTCTATGCTTGGAACCATTCCTGTGACACTAGTTATAGATTCCGATGCTTCACTTCAGGTTTACTGTATCCCTCTGATATTCTTATTATCGATGAAACACAGAAATTGCATCGGAATTAAATACAAAAGGCACAATGCCGACTTAAGTACAAGAAAACTGACTCTACTTACTGTCTATGTTTTGAACCATTCCTGTGACACTAGTTATAGATTCCGATGCTTCACTTCAGGATTATTGTATCCCTCTGAGCTTTTTATTGACGATGAAACACAGAAAGTGCATTGGAATTATATACAAAAGGCACAATGCCGACTTAAGTACAAGAAGACTGACTCTTCTTACTGTCTATGTTTTGAACCATTCCTGTGACACTAGTTATATATTCCGATGCTTCACTTCAGGTTTACTGTATCCCTTTCACTTTCATATTGACGATGAAACACAGAAATTGCATCCTAATTAAATACAAAAGGCACAATACCGACTTAAGTACAAGAAGACTGACTCTTCTTACTGTCTATGTTTTGAACCATACCTGTGACACTAGTTATAGATATCGATGCTTCACTTCAGGTTTACTGTATCCCTCTGACCTTATTATTGACGTTGAAACACAGAAATTGCATCTTAATTAAATACAAATGCACAATGCCGACTTCGGTACAAGAACACTGACTCTTCTTACTGTCTATGGTTTGAACCATTCCTGTGACACTAGTTATAGATTCCGATGCTTCACTTCATGTTTACTGTATCCCTCTGAACTTCTTATTGACGATCAAACACAGAAAATTCGTCGGAATTAAATACAAAATGCACAATGCCGACTCAAGTACAAGAAGACTGGCTCTTCTTTCTGTCTATGTTTTGAACCATTCCTGTGACACTAGTTATAGATTCCGATACTTCACTTCACATTTACTGTATCCAGCTGACCTTCTTATTGACGATGAAGCACATAAATTGCATCGGAATTAAATACAAAAGGCACAATGCCGACTAAAGTACAAGAAGACTGACTCTACTTACTGTTTATGATTTGAACCGTTCCTGTGACACTAGTTATAGATTCCGATGCTTCACTTCAGGCTTACTGTATCCAGCTGACCTTCTTATTGACGATGAAACACAGAACTTGCATCGGAATTACATACATAAGGCACAATGCCGACTTAAGTACAAGAAAACTGAGTCATCTTACTATGTTTTGAACCATTCCTGTGGCACTAGTTATAGATTCCGATGCTTCACTTCAGGAATACTATATCCCTCTGACCCTCTTATTGAAGATGAAACACAGAAATTGCATCGGAATTAAATACAAAAGGCACAAAGCCGACTTAAGTACAAGAAGCCTGACTCTCTCGTCTGTCTATGTTTTGTACCATTCCTGTGACACTAGTTATAGAATCCGATGCTTCACTTCAGGTTTACTGTTTCCCTCTGACCTTCTTATTGACGATGAAACACAGAAATTGCATCCGAATTAAATAAAAAAAGCACAATGCCGACCCAAGTACAAGAAGACTGTCTCTTCTTACTGTCTATGTTTTGAACCATTCCTGTTACACTAGTTATAGATTCCGATGCTTCACATCAGATTTACTGAATCTCTCTGACCTTCTTATCGAGGAAGAAACACATAAATTGCATCGGAAGTAAATACAAAAGGCACAATGCCGACTCAAGTACAAGGAGACTGGCTCTTCTTACTGTCTATGTTTTGAACCATTTCTGTGACACTAGTTATTGATTCCGATGGTTCACATCAGGTTTACTGTATCCCTCTGACCTTCTTATTGACGATGAAACACAGAAAATGCGTTGTAATTATATACAAAAGGCCCAATGCCGACTTAAGTACAAGAAACCTGACTCTTCTTACTGTCTACGTTTTGAACCATTCCTGTGACACTAGTTATAGATACCGATGCTTCACTTCAGGTTTACTGTATCCCTCTGACCCTCTTATTGACGATCAAACACAGAAATTGCATCTTAATTAAATACAAAAGGTACAATGCCGACATAAGTACAAGAAGACTAACTCTTCTTCTGTCTATGTTTTGAACCATTCCTGTGACACTAGTTATAGATACCGATGCTTCACTTCAGGTTTACTGTATCCCTCCGACCCTCTTATTGACGATCAAACACAGAAAATTGATCGGAATTAAATACAAAAGGCACATTGCCGACTCAAGTACAAGAAGACTGGCTCTTCTTACTGTCTATGATTTGAACCATTCCAGTGACACAAGTTATAGATTCCGATGCTTCACTTCAGGTTGACTGTATCCCTCTGACCTTCTTATTGACGATGAAACACAGAAATAGCATCTTAATTAAATACAAAAGGCACAATGCCGACTTAAGTAGAAGAAGACTGACTCTTCCTACTGTCTATGTTTTGAACCATTCCTGTGACACTAGTTACAGATACCGATGCTTCACTTCAGGTTTACTGTATTCAGCTGACCTTCTTATTGACGATGAAACACAGATATTGCATCGGAATTATATACAAAAGGCAAAATGCCGACTTAAGTATAAGAAGACCGACTCTTCCTACTGTCTATGTTTTGAACCATTCCTGTTACGCTAGTTATAGATTCCGATGCTTCACTTCAGGTTTACTGTATCCCTCTGACCGTCTTATTGACGATGAAACACAGAAATTGCAACGGAATTAAATACAAAACGCACAATGCCGACTTAAGTACAAGAAAACTGACTCTTCTTACTGTCTATGCTTTGAACCATTCCTGTGACACTAGTTATAGATTCCGATGCTTCACTTCAGGTTTACTGTATCCCTTGGACCTTGTTATTGACGACGAAACACAGAAATTGCATCGGAATTAAATAGAAAAGGAACAATGCCGACTGAAGTACAAGAAAACAAACTCTTCTTAATATCTATGTTTTGAACCATTCCTGTGACACTAGTTATAGATTCCGATGGATCACTTCAGGTTTACTGTATCCCTCTGACACTCTTATTGACGATGAAACACAGAAAATGCATCGGAATTAAATCCAAAAGGCACAATGCCGACTTAAGTACTAGAAGACTGACTCTTCTTACTGTCTATGTTTTGAACCATTCCTGTGGCACTAGTTATAGATTCCGATGCTTCACTTCAAGTTAACTGTATCCAGCTGACCTTCTTATTGACGATGAAACACAGAAATTGCATGTATATTTAATACAAAAGGCACAATGCCGACTTAAGGACAAAAAGACTGACTCTTCTTACTGTCTATGCTTTGAACCATTCCTGTGACACTAGTTATAGATTCCGATGCTTCACTTCATGTTTACTGTATCCCTCTGACCTTATTATTGACGTTGAAACACAGAAATTGCATCTTAATTAAATACAAAAGGCACAATGCCGACTTCGGTACAAGAACACTGACTCTTCTTACTGTCTATGGTTTGAACCATTCCTGTGACACTAGTTATAGATTCCGATGCTTCACTTCAGGTTTACTGTATCCTCTGACCTTCTTATTGACGACGAAACACAGAAATTGCATCGGAATTACATACAAAAGGCACAATGCCAACTTAAGTACAAGAAAACTGACTCTTCTTACTGTCTATGTTTTCAACCATTCCTGTGACACTAGTTATAGATTCCGATGCTTCACTACAGGTTTACTGTATCCCTCTGACCTTCTTACTGACGACGAATCACAGAAATTGCATCGGAATTAAATACAAAATGCACAATGCCGACCTAAGGACAAGAAAACTGACACTTATTACTGTTCATGTTTTGAACCATTCATGTGACACTAGTTATAGATTCCGATGCTTCACTTCAGTTTTACTGTATCCCTCTGACCTTCTTATTGACGATGAAACACAGAAATTGCAACGGAATTAAAGACAAAAGGCACAATGCCGGCTCAAAAACAAGAAGACTGCCTCTTCTTACTGTCCATGTTTAGAACCTTTACTGTGAGACCGGTTTTAGATTCCGATGCTTCACTTCAGGTTTACTGTATCCCTTGGACCTTGTTATTGACGACGAAACACAGAAATTGCATCGGAATTAAATAGAAAAGGAACAATGCCGACTGAAGTACAAGAAAACAAACTCTTCTTAATATCTATGTTTTGAACCATTCCTGTGACACTAGTTACAGATTCCGATGCATCACTTCAGGTTTACTGTATCCCTCTGACACTCTTATTGACGATGAAACACAGAAAATGCATCGGAATTAAATACAAAAGGCACAATCCCGACTTAAGTAATAGAAGACTGACTCTTCTTACTGTCTATGTTTTGAACCATTCCTGTGGCACTAGTTATAGATTCCGATGCTTCACTTCAGGTTAACTGTATCCAGCTGACCTTCTTATTGACGATGAAACACAGAAATTGCATGTTTATTAAATACAAAAGGCACAATGCCGACTTAAGTACAAAAAGACTGACTCTTCTTACTGTCTATGCTTTGAACCATTCCTGTGACACTAGTTATAGATTCCGATGCTTCACTTCAGGTTTACTGTATCCCTCTGACCTTCTTATTATCGACGAAACACAGAAATTGCATCGGAATTAAATAGAAAAGGAACAATGCCGACTGAAGTACAAGAAAACAAACTCTTCTTAATATCTATGTTTTGAACCATTCCTGTGACACTAGTTACAGATTCCGATGCATCACTTCAGGTTTACTGTATCCCTCTGACACTCATATTGACGATGAAACACAGAAAATGCATCGGAATTAAATACAAAAGGCACAATCCCGACTTAAGTAATAGAAGACTGACTCTTCTTACTGTCTATGTTTTGAACCATTCCTGTGGCACTAGTTATAGATTCCGATGCTTCACTTCAGGTTAACTGTATCCAGCTGACCTTCTTATTGACGATGAAACACAGAAATTGCATGTTTATTAAATACAAAAGGCACAATGCCGACTTAAGTACAAAAAGACTGACTCTTCTTACTGTCTATGCTTTGAACCATTCCTGTGACACTAGTTATAGATTCCGATGCTTCACTTCAGGTTTACTGTATCCCTCTGACCTTCTTATTATCGATGAAACACAGAAAATGCATCGGAATTAAATACAAAAGGCTCAATGCCGTCTTAAGTTCAAGAAAACTGACTCTTCTTAATATCTATGTTTTGAACCATTCCTGTGACACTAGTTATAGATTCCGATGCATCACTTCAGGTTTACTGTATCCCTCTGACACTCTTATTGACGATGAAACACAGAAAATGCATCGGAATTAAATACAAAAGGCACAATGCCGACTTAAGTACAAGAAAACTGACTCTTCTTACTGTCTATGTTTTGAACCATTCCTGTGACACTAGTTACAGATTCCGATGCTTCACTTCAGGTTTACTGTATCCCTCTGAGCTTCTTATTGACGATGAAACACAGAAAGTGCATTGGAATTATGTACAAAAGGCACAATGCCGACTTAAGTACAAGAAGACTGACTCTTCTTACTGTCTATGATTTGAACCATTCCTGTGACACTAGTTATATATTCCGATGCTTCACTTCAGGTTTACTGTATCCCTTTCACTTTCTTATTGACGATGAAACACACAAATTGCATCCTAATTAAATACAAAAGGCACAATGCCGACTTAAGTACAAGAAGACTGACTCTTCTTACTGTCTATGTTTTGAACCATACCTGTGACACTAGTTATAGATATCGATGCTTCACTTCAGGTTTACTGTATCCCTCTGACCTTATTATTGACGTTGAAACACAGAAATTGCATCTTAATTAAATACAAAAGGCACAATGCCGACTTAAGTACTAGAAGACTGAGTCTTCTTACTGTCTATGATTTGAATTATTCCTGTGACAGTAGTTATAGATTCCAGTGCTTCACTTCAGGTTTTTCTGTATCCCTCTCACCGTCGTATTGACGATGAAACACAGACATTGCATCGGAATTAAATACAAAATGCACAATGCCGACTCAAGTACAAGAAGACTGGCTCTTCTTTCTGTCTATGTTTTGAACCATTCCTGTGACACTAGTTATAGATTCCGATACTTCACTTCAGATTTACTGTATCCAGCTGACCTTCTTATTGACGATGAAGCACATAAATTGCATCGGAATTAAATACAAAAGGCACAATGCCGACTAAAGTACAAGAAGACTGACTCTACTTACTGTTTATGATTTGAACCATTCCTGTGACACTAGTTATAGATTCCGATGCTTCACTTCAGGTTTACTGTATCCCTCTGACCTTCTTATTGACGACGAAACACAGAAATTGCATCGGAATTACATACAAAAGGCACAAGGCCAACTTAAGTACAAGAAAACTGACTCTTCTTACTGTCTATGTTTTGAACCATTCCTGTGACCCTAGTTATAGATTCCGATGCCTCACTTCAGGTTTTCTGTATTCCTCTGACCTTCTTATTGACGATGAAACACAGAAATTGCATCGGAATAAAATACAAAAGACACAATGCCGACCTAAGATCAAGAAAACTGACTCTTCTTACTGTTTATGTTTTGAAAAATTCCTGTGACACTAGTTATAGATTCCGATGCTTCACATCAGGTTTACTGTATCCCTCTGACCTTCTTGTTGACGATGAAACACAGAAATTGCATCGGAATTAAATACAAAAGGCAGAATGCCGACTTAAGTTCAAAAAGACTGACTCTTCTTACTGTCTATGTTTTGAACCATTCCTGTGACACTAGTTATAGATTCCGATGCTTCACTTCAGGTTTACTGTATCCCTCTGACCTTCTTATTGACGATGAAACACAGAAATTGCAACGGAATTAAAGACAAAAGGCACAATGCCGTCTCAAAAACAAGAAGACTGCCTCTTCTTACTGTCCATGTTTAGAACCTTTACTGTGAGACCGGTTTTAGATTCCGATGCTTCACTTCAGGTTTACTGTATCCCTTGGACCTTGTTATTGACGACGAAACACAGAAATTGCATCGGAATTAAATCCAAAAGGCACAATGCCGACTTAAGTACTAGAAGACTGACTCTTCTTACTGTCTATGTTTTGAACCATTCCTGTGGCACTAGTTATAGATTCCGATGCTTCACTTCAGGTTAACTGTATCCAGCTGACCTTCTTATTGACGATGAAACACAGAAATTGCATGTTTATTAAATACAAAAGGCACAATGCCGACTTAAGTTCAAAAAGACTGACTCTTCTTACTGTCTATGCTTGGAACCATTCCTGTGACACTAGTTATAGATTCCGATGCTTCACTTCAGGTTTACTGTATCCCTCTGATATTCTTATTATCGATGAAACACAGAAATTGCATCGGAATTAAATACAAAAGGCACAATGCCGACTTAAGTACAAGAAAACTGACTCTTCTTACTGTCTATGTTTTGAACCATTCCTGTGACACTAGTTATAGATTCCGATGCTTCACTTCAGGATTATTGTATCCCTCTGAGCTTTTTATTGACGATGAAACACAGAAAGTGCATTGGAATTATATACAAAAGGCACAATGCCGACTTAAGTACAAGAAGACTGACTCTTCTTACTGTCTATGTTTTGAACCATTCCTGTGACACTAGTTATATATTCCGATGCTTCACTTCAGGTTTACTGTATCCCTTTCACTTTCATATTGACGATGAAACACAGAAATTGCATCCTAATTAAATACAAAAGGCACAATACCGACTTAAGTACAAGAAGACTGACTCTTCTTACTGTCTATGTTTTGAACCATACCTGTGACACTAGTTATAGATATCGATGCTTCACTTCAGGTTTACTGTATCCCTCTGACCTTATTATTGACGTTGAAACACAGAAATTGCATCTTAATTAAATACAAATGCATAATGCCGACTTCGGTACAAGAACACTGACTCTTCTTACTGTCTATGGTTTGAACCATTCCTGTGACACTAGTTATAGATTCCGATGCTTCACTTCATGTTTACTGTATCCCTCTGAACTTCTTATTGACGATCAAACACAGAAAATTCGTCGGAATTAAATACAAAATGCACAATGCCGACTCAAGTACAAGAAGACTGGCTCTTCTTTCTGTCTATGTTTTGAACCATTCCTGTGACACTAGTTATAGATTCCGATACTTCACTTCACATTTACTGTATCCAGCTGACCTTCTTATTGACGATGAAGCACATAAATTGCATCGGAATTAAATACAAAAGGCACAATGCCGACTAAAGTACAAGAAGACTGACTCTACTTACTGTTTATGATTTGAACCGTTCCTGTGACACTAGTTATAGATTCCGATGCTTCACTTCAGGCTTACTGTATCCAGCTGACCTTCTTATTGACGATGAAACACAGAACTTGCATCGGAATTACATACATAAGGCACAATGCCGACTTAAGTACAAGAAAACTGACTCATCTTACTATGTTTTGAACCATTCCTGTGGCACTAGTTATAGATTCCGATGCTTCACTTCAGGAATACTATATCCCTCTGACCCTCTTATTGACGATGAAACACAGAAATTGCATCGGAATTAAATACAAAAGGCACAAAGCCGACTTAAGTACAAGAAGCCTGACTCTCTCGTCCGTCTATGTTTTGTACCATTCCTGTGACACTAGTTATAGAATCCGATGCTTCACTTCAGGTTTACTGTTTCCCTCTGACCTTCTTATTGACGATGAAACACAGAAATTGCATCCGAATTAAATAAAAAAAGCACAATGCCGACCCAAGTACAAGAAGACTGTCTCTTCTTACTGTCTATGTTTTGAACCATTCCTGTTACACTAGTTATAGATTCCGATGCTTCACATCAGATTTACTGAATCTCTCTGACCTTCTTATCGAGGAAGAAACACATAAATTGCATCGGAAGTAAATACAAAAGGCACAATGCCGACTCAAGTACAAGGAGACTGGCTCTTCTTACTGTCTATGTTTTGAACCATTTCTGTGACACTAGTTATTGATTCCGATGGTTCACATCAGGTTTACTGTATCCCTCTGACCTTCTTATTGACGATGAAACACAGAAAATGCGTTGTAATTATATACAAAAGGCCCAATGCCGACTTAAGTACAAGAAACCTGACTCTTCTTACTGTCTACGTTTTGAACCATTCCTGTGACACTAGTTATAGATACCGATGCTTCACTTCAGGTTTACTGTATCCCTCTGACCCTCTTATTGACGATCAAACACAGAAATTGCATCTTAATTAAATACAAAAGGTACAATGCCGACATAAGTACAAGAAGACTAACTCTTCTTCTGTCTATGTTTTGAACCATTCCTGTGACACTAGTTATAGATACCGATGCTTCACTTCAGGTTTACTGTATCCCTCTGACCCTCTTATTGACGATCAAACACAGAAAATTGATCGGAATTAAATACAAAAGGCACATTGCCGACTCAAGTACAAGAAGACTGGCTCTTCTTACTGTCTATGATTTGAACCATTCCAGTGACACAAGTTATAGATTCCGATGCTTCACTTCAGGTTGACTGTATCCCTCTGACCTTCTTATTGACGATGAAACACAGAAATACCATCTTAATTAAATACAAAAGGCACAATGCCGACTTAAGTAGAAGAAGACTGACTCTTCCTACTGTCTATGTTTTGAACCATTCCTGTGACACTAGTTACAGATACCGATGCTTCACTTCAGGTTTACTGTATTCAGCTGACCTTCTTATTGACGATGAAACACAGATATTGCATCGGAATTATATACAAAAGGCAAAATGCCGACTTAAGTATAAGAAGACCGACTCTTCCTACTGTCTATGTTTTGAACCATTCCTGTTACGCTAGTTATAGATTCCGATGCTTCACTTCAGGTTTACTGTATCCCTCTGACCGTCTTATTGACGATGAAACACAGAAATTGCAACGGAATTAAATACAAAACGCACAATGCCGACTTAAGTACAAGAAAACTGACTCTTCTTACTGTCTATGCTTTGAACCATTCCTGTGACACTAGTTATAGATTCCGATGCTTCACTTCAGGTTTACTGTATCCCTTGGACCTTGTTATTGACGACGAAACACAGAAATTGCATCGGAATTAAATAGAAAAGGAACAATGCCGACTGAAGTACAAGAAAACAAACTCTTCTTAATATCTATGTTTTGAACCATTCCTGTGACACTAGTTATAGATTCCGATGGATCACTTCAGGTTTACTGTATCCCTCTGACACTCTTATTGACGATGAAACACAGAAAATGCATCGGAATTAAATCCAAAAGGCACAATGCCGACTTAAGTACTAGAAGACTGACTCTTCTTACTGTCTATGTTTTGAACCATTCCTGTGGCACTAGTTATAGATTCCGATGCTTCACTTCAAGTTAACTGTATCCAGCTGACCTTCTTATTGACGATGAAACACAGAAATTGCATGTATATTTAATACAAAAGGCACAATGCCGACTTAAGGACAAAAAGACTGACTCTTCTTACTGTCTATGCTTTGAACCATTCCTGTGACACTAGTTATAGATTCCGATGCTTCACTTCAGGTTTACTGTATCCCTCTGACCTTCTTATTATCGATGAAACACAGAAATTGCATCGGAATTAAATACAAAACGCACAATGCCGACTTAAGTACAAGAAAACTGACTCTTCTTACTGTCTATGATTTGAACCATTCCTGTGACACTAGTTATAGATTCCGATGCTTCACTTCAGGTTTACTGTATCCCTCTGAGCTTCTTATTGACGATGAAACACAGAAAGTGCATCGGAATTATATACAAAAGGCACAATGTCGACTTAAGTACAAGAAGACTGACTTTTCTTACTGTCTATGTTTTGAACCATTCCTGTGACACTAGTTATAGATTCCGATGCATCACTTCAGGTTTACTGTATCCCTTTCACTTTCTTATTGACGATGAAACACAGAAATTGCATCCTAATTCAATACAAAAGGCACAATGCCGACTTAAGTACAAGAAGACTGACTCTACTTACTGTCTATGTTTTGAACCATACCTGTGACACTAGTTATAGATTCCGATGCTTCACTTCAGGTTTACTGTATCCCTCTGACCTTATTATTGACGTTGAAACACAGAAATTGCATCTTAATTAAATACAAAAGTCACAATGCCGACTTCGGTACAGGAACACTGACTCTTCTTACTGTCTATGGTTTGAACCATTCCTGTGACACTAGTTATAGATTCCGATGCTTCACTTCATGTTTACTGTATCCCTCTGAACTTCTTATTGACGATCAAACACAGAAAATTAATCGGAATTAAATACAAAATGCACAATGACGACTCAAGTACAAGAAGACTGGCTCTTCTTTCTGTCTATGTTTTAACCATTCCTGTGACACTAGTTATAGATTCCGATACTTCACTTCAGATTTACTGTATCCAGCTGACCTTCTTATTGACGATGAAGCACATAAATTGCATCGGAATTAAATACAAATGGCACAATGCCGACTAAAGTACAAGAAGACTGACTCTACTTACTGTTTATGATTTGAACCGTTCCTGTGACACTAGTTATAGATTTCGATGCTTCACTTCAGGCTTACTGTATCCAGCTGACCTTCTTATTGACGATGAAACTCAGAAATTGCATCGAAATTAAATACATAATGCACAATGCCGACTTAAGTACAAGAAAACTGACTCATCTTACTATGTTTTGAACCATTCCTGTGACACTAGTTATAGATTCCGATACTTCACTTCAGATTTACTGTATCCCTCTGACACTCTTATTGACGATGAAACACAGAAATTGCATCGGAATTAAATACAAAAGGCACAATGCCGACTTAAGTACAAGAAGCCTGACTCTCTCGTCTGTCTATGCTTTGTACCATTCCTGTGACACTAGTTATAGAATGCGATGCTTCACTTCAGGTTTCTGTTTCCCTCTGACCTTCTTATTGACGATGAAACACAGAAATTGCATCCGAATTAAATATAAAAAGCACAATGCCGACCCAAGTACAAGAAGACTGTCTCTTCTTACTGTCTATGTTTTGAACCATTCCTGTCACACTAGTTATAGATTCCGATGCTTCACTTCAGGTTTACTGTATCTCTCTGACCTTCTTATTGAGGAAGAAACACATAAATTGCATCGGAAGTAAATACAAAAGGCACAATGCCGACTCAAGTACAAGGAGACTGGCTCTTCTTACTGTCTGTGTTTTGAACCATTTCTGTGACACTAGTTATTGATTCCGATGGTTCACATCAGGTTTACTGTATCCCTCTGACCTTTTCATTGACGATCAAACACAGAAATTACATCGGGATTAAATACAAAAGGCACAATGCCTTCTCAAGTCAAGTAGACTGGCTCTTCTTACTGTCTATGATTTGAACCATTCCCATGACACTAGTTATAGATTCCGATGCTTCACTTCAGGTCGACTGTATCCCTCTGAGCTTCTTATTGACGGTGAAACACACAAATTGCATCGGATTTAAATAGAAAAAGCACAATGCCGACTTCAGTAAAAATAGACTGACTCTTCCTACTGTCTATGTTTTGATCCATTCCTGTGACACTCGTTATATATTCCGATGCTTCACTTCAGTTTTACTGTATTCCTATGACCGTCTTATTGATGATGAAACACAGAAATTGCATCGGAATTAAATACAAAAGGCACAATGACGACTCAAGTACAAGAGGTCTGGCTCTTCTTACTGTTTATGTTTTGAACCTTTCCTGTGAGACCGGTTTTGGATTCCGATGCTTCACTTCAGGTTTACTGTATCCCTTGGACTTTCTTATTGACGACGAAACACAGAAGTACAAGAAAACTGACTCTTCTTCCTGTCTATGCTTTGAACCATGCCTGTGACACTAGTTATAGATTCCGATGCTTCACTTCAGGTTTACTGTATTCAGCTGATCTTCTTATTGACGATGAAACACAGATATTGCATCGGAATTATATACAAAAGGCAAAACGCCGACTTAAGTATAAGAAGACCGACTCTTCCTACTGTCTATGTTTTGAACTATTCCTGTGACACTAGTTATAGATTCCGATGCTTTACTTCAGGTTTACTGTATCCCTCTGACCGTCTTATTGACGATGAAACACAGAGACTGCATCGGATTTAAATACAAAAGGCACAATGCCGACTCAGGTACAAGAAGTCTGGCTCTTCTTACTGTCTATGTTTTGAACCTTTTCTGTGGGACCGGTTTTAGATTCCGATGCTTCACTTCAGGTTTACTGTCTCCCTTGGACCTTCTTATTGACGACGAAACACAGTAATTGCATCGGAATTAAATACAAAAGGCACAATTCCGACTTAAGAACAAGAAAACAGACTCTTCTTAATATCTATGCTTTGAACCATTCCTGTGACACTAGTTATAGATTCTGATGTTTCACTCAGGTTTACTGTATCCAGCTGACCATCTTATTGACGATGAAACACAGAAATTGCATCGGAATTAAATACAAAAGGCACAATGCTGACTCAAGTACTAGAAGACTGACTCTTCTTACTGTCTATGTTTTGAACCATTCCTGTGACACTAGTTATAGATTCCGATGCTTCACTTCAGATTTACTGTATCCCCCTGACCGTCGTATTGACGATGAACACAGATATTGCATCGGAATTAATTAAAAAAGGCACAATGCCGACTTAAGTACAAGAATACTGACTCTTCTTACTGACTATGTTTCGAAACATTCCTGCGACACCAGTTATAGATTCCGAAGCTTCACTTCAGGTTTACTGTATCCCTTGGACCTTCTTATTGACGATAAAACACAGAAATTGTATCGGAAATTAATACAAAAGGCACAATGCCGACTTAAGTTCTAGAAGACTGACTCTTCTTACTGTCTATGTTTTGAACCATTCCTGTGACACTAGTTATATATTTCGATGCTTCACTCCAGGTTTAGTGTATCCCTTGGACGTTCTTATTGACGATGAAACAGAGAAATTGCATCGGAATTAAATACAAAATGCACAATGCCCACTTAAGTACAAGAAGACTGACTCTTCTTACTGACTATGTTTCGAACCATTCCTGTGACACCAGTTATAGATTCCTATGCTTCACTTCAGGTTTACTGTACCCCTCTGACCCCCTTATTGACGATGAAACACAAATTTGCATCGGAATTAAATACAAAAGGCACATCCGACCCAAGTACAAGATGACTGACTCTTCTTACTGTCTATGTTTTGAACCATTTCTGTGACACTTGTTATAGATTCCGATGCTTCACTCCACGTTTACTGTGTCCCTTGGACCTTCTTATTGACGATGAAACACAGAAATTGCATCGGAATTAAATACAAAAGGCACAATGCCGACTTAAGTACAAGAAGACTGACTCTTCTTACTGACAATGTTTTGAACCAGTCCTGTGACACTAGTTATAGATTCCGATGCTTCACTTCAAGTTTACTGTATCCCTTGGACCTTCTTATTGACGATGAAACACCGAAATTGCATCGGAAGTAAATAGAAAAGTCATAACGCCGACTTAAGTACAAGAAGACTGAATCTTCCTATTGTCTATGATTTGAACCATTCCTATGACACTAGTTTTAGATTGCGATGCTTCACTTCAGGTTTACTGTATCCCTCTGACCTTCTCATTGACGATGAAACACAGAAATTGCATCGGAATTAAATACAAAAGGCGCAATGCCGACTTAAGAACAAGAAGACTGACTCTTCTTACTTACTATGTTTGGAACCATTCCTGTGACACTAGTTATAGATTCCAATGCTTCACTTCAGGTTTACTGTATCCCTCTGACCTTCTTATTGACGATGAAACACAGAAATTGCATCTTAGTTAAATACAAAAGGCACAATGCCGACTTAAGTACAAGAAGACTGACCCTTCTTACTGTCTATGTATTGAACCATTCCTGTGACTCTAGTTATAGATTCCGATGCTTCACTTCCGGTTTACTGTATCCCTCTGACCTTCTTATTGACGATCAAACACAGAATATTCATCGGAATTAAATGCAAAAGGCACAATGCCGACTCAAGTACATGAAGACTGGCTCTTCTTACTGTCTATGTTTGAACCAATTCTGTGACACCAGTTATAGATTCCGATGCTTCACTTCTGTCTTACTGTATCGCTCTGACCCTCTTTTTGACGAAGAAACACAGATATTGCATCGGAATTAAATACAAAAGGCACTATGCCGTCTTAAGTACAAGAAGACTGACTCTTCCTACTGTCTATGATTTGAACCATTCCTGTGACAATTGTTATAGATTCCGATGGTTCACTCCAGGTTCACTGTGTCCCTTGGACCTTCTTATTGACGATGAAACACAGAAATTGCATCGGAATTAAATACAAAAGGCACAATGCCGACTTAAGTACAAGAAGACTGACTCTTCTTACTGTCTACGTTTTGAACCATTCCTGTGACACTAGTTATAGATTCCGATGCTTCACTTCAAGTTTACTGTATCCCTTGAAACTTTTTATTGTCGATGAAACACCGAAATTGCATCGGAAGTAAATAGTAAAGTCATAATGCCGACTTAAGTACAAGAAGACTGACTCTTCCTACTGTCTATGATTTGAACCATTCCTATGACACTAGTTTTAGATTCCGATGCTTCACTTCAGGTTCACTGTATCCCTCTGACCTTCTCATTGACGATGAAACACAGAAATTGCATCGGAATTAAATACAAAAGGCGCAATGCCGACTTAAGTACAAGAAGACTGACTCTTCTTACTGACTATGTTTGGAACCATTCCTGTGACACTAGTTATAGATTCCAATGCTTCACTTCAGGTTTACTGTATCCCTCTGACCTTCTCATTGACGATGAAACACAGAAATTGCATCGGAATTAAATACAAAAGGCGCAATGCCGACTTAAGTACAAGAAGACTGACTCTTCTTACTGACTATGTTTGGAACCATTCTTGTGACACTAGTTATAGATTCCGATGCTTCACTTCTGGTTTACTGTATCCCTCCGACCTTCTTATTGACGATGAAACACAGAAATTGCATCTTAATTAAATACAAAAGGCACAATGCCGATTTAAGTACAAGAAGACTGACTCTTCTTACTGTCTATGTTTTGAACCTTTCTGTGACACTAGTTATTGATTCCGATGCTTCACTTCAAGTTGACTGTATCCCTCTGATCTACGTATTGACGATGAAACACAGAAATTGCATCTTAATTAAATACAAAAGGCACAATGCCGACTTAAGTACAAGAAGACTGACTCTTCTTACTGTCTATGTTTTGAACCATTCCTGTGACTCTACTTATAGATTCCGATGCTTCACTTCAGATTTACTGTATCCCTCTGACCTTCTTATTGACGATCAAACACAGAAAATTCATCGGAATTAAATACAAAAGGCACAATGCCGACTCAAGTACAAGAAGACTGGCTCATCTTACTGTCTATGTTTGAACCATTTCTGTGACACTAGTTATTGATTCCGATGCTTCACTTCAGGTTTACTGTATCCCTCTGACCTTCTTATTGACGAAGAAACACAGATATAGCATCGGAAGTAAATACAAGAGGCACTATGCCGACTTAAGTACAAGTAGACTGACCCTTCTTACTGTCTATGTTTTGAACCATTCCTGTGACACTAGTTATAGATTCCGATGCTTCACTTCAGGTTTACTGTATCCCTTTGACCTTCTCATTGAATCTCAAATCAGCAATTACATCGGAATTAAATACAAAAGGCACAATGACGACTCAAGTACAAGAGGTCTGGCTCTGCTTACTGTCTATGTTTGAACCTTTCCTGTGAGACCGGTTTTGGATTCCGATGCTCCACTTCAGGTTTACTGTATCCCTTGGACATTCTTATTGACGACGAAACACAGAAAATGCATCGGAATTAAATAGAAAACGCACAATGCGGACTTAAGTACAAGAAAACTGACTCTTCTTCCCGTCTATGTTTTGAAATATTCCTGTGACACTAGTTATAGATTCCGATGCTTCTCTTCAGGTTTACTGTATCCAGCTGACCTTCTTATTGACGATGAAACACTGAAATTGCATCGGAATTAAATACAAAAGGCAAAATGCTGACTTAAGTACAAGAAGACAGACTCTAATTACTGTCTATGTTTTGAACCATTACTGTGACACTAGTTTTACATTCCGATGCTTCACTCCAGGTTTACTGTATCCCTCTGACCTTCTTATTGACGATGAAACACAGAAATTGCATCGGAATTATATACAAAAGGCAAAATGCCGACTTAGGTACAAGAAGACTGACTCTTCCTACTGTCTATGTTTTGAACCATTCCTGTGACACTAGTTATAGATTCCAATGCTTCACTTCGGGTTTACTGTATCGCTCTGACCTTCTCATTGACGATGAAACACAGAAATTGCATCGGAATTAAAAATAAAAGGCGCAATGCCGACTTAAGTACAAGAAGACTGACTCTTCTTACTGACTATGTTTGGAACCATTCCTGTGGCACTAGTTATAGATTCCGATGCTTCACTTCAGTTTTACTGTATTCCTATGACCGTCTTATTGATGATGAAACACAGAAATTGCATCGGAATTAAATACAAAAGGCACAATGACGACTCAAGTACAAGAGGTCTGGCTCTTCTTACTGTTTATGTTTTGAACCTTTCCTGTGAGACCGGTTTTGAATTCCGATGCTTCACTTCAGGTTTACTGTATCCCTTGGACTTTCTTATTGACGACGAAACACAGAAGTACAAGAAAACTGACTCTTCTTCCTGTCTATGCGTTGAACCATGCCTGTGACACTAGTTATAGATTCCGATGCTTCACTTCAGGTTTACTGTATTCAGCTGACCTTCTTATTGACGATGAAACACAGATATTGCATCGGAATTATATACAAAAGGCAAAATGCCGACTTAGGTATAAGAAGACCGACTCTTCCTACTGTCTATGTTTTGAACCATTCCTGTGACACTAGTTATAGATTCCGATACTTCACTTCAGGTTTACTGTATCCCTCTGACCGTCTTATTGACGATGAAACACAGAGATTGCATCGGATTTAAATACAAAAGGCACAATGCCGACACAGGTACAAGAAGTCTGGCTCTTCTTACTGTCTATGTTTTCAACCTTTTCTGTGAGACCGGTTTTAGATTCCGATGCTTCACTTCAGATTTACTGTCTCCCTTGGACCTTCTTATTGACGACGAAACACAGTAATTGCATCGGAATTAAATACAAAAGGCACAATTTCGACTTAAGAACAAGAAAACAGACTCTTCTTAATATCTATGTTTTGAACCATTCCTGTGACACTAGTTATAGATTCTGATCTTTCACTTCAGGTTTACTGTATCCAGCTGACCATCTTATTGACGATGAAACACAGAAATTGCATCGGAATTAAATACAAAAGGCACAATACTGACTCTAGTACTAGAAGACTGACTCTTCTTACTGTCTATGTTTTGAACCATTCCCGTGACACTAGTTATAGATTCCGATGCTTCACTTCAGATTTACTGTATCCCCCTGACCGTCGTATTGACGATGAACACAGATATTGCATCGGAATTAAATACAAAAGGCGCAATGCCGACTTAAGTACAAGAAGACTGACTCTTCTTACTGACTATGTTTGGAACCATTCCTGTGACACTAGTTATAGATTCCGATGCTTCACTTCAAGTTTACTGTATCCCTTTGACCTTCTTATTGACGATGAAACACCGAAATTGCATCGGAAGTAAATAGAAAAGTCATAACGCCGACTTAAGTACAAGAAGACTGACTCTTCCTACTGTCTATGATTTGAACCATTCCTATGACACTAGTTTTAGATTCCGATGCTTCACTTCAGGTTTACTGTATTCCTCTGACCTTCTCATTGACGATGAAACACAGAAATTGCATCGGAATTAAATACAAAAGGCGCAATGCCGACTTAACTACAAGAAGACTGACTCTTCTTACTGACTATGTTTGGAACCATTCCTGTGACACTAGTTATAGATTCCGATGCTTCACTTCCGGTTTACTGTATCCCTCTGACCTTCTTATTGACGATCAAACACAGAAAATTCATCGGAATTAAATGCAAAAGGCACAATGCCGACTCAAGTACATGGAGACTGGCTCTTCTTACTGTCTATGTTTGAACCATTTCTGTGACACCAGTTATAGATTCCGATGCTTCACTTCTGTTTTACTCTATCCCTCTGACCCTCTTTTTGACGAAGAATCACAGATATTGCATCGGAATTAAATACAAAAGGCACTATGCCGACTTAAGTACAAGAAGACTGACTCTTCCTACTGTCTATGATTTGAACCATTCCTGTGACACTTGTTATAGATTCCGATGCTTCACTCCAGGTTTACTGTGTCCCTTGGACCTTCTTATTGACGATGAAACACAGAAATTGCATCGGAATTAAATACAAAAGGCACAATGCCGACTTAAGTACAAGAAGACTGACTCTTCTTACTGACAATGTTTTGAACCATTCCTGTGACACTAGTTATAGATTCCGATGCTTCACTTCAAGTTTACTGTATCCCTTGGACCTTCTTATTGACGATGAAACACCGAAATTGCATCGGAAGTAAATAGAAAAGTCATAATGCCGACTTAAGTACAAGAAGACTGACTCTTCCTACTGTCTATGATTTGAACCATTCCTATGACACTAGTTTTAGATTCCGATGCTTCACTTCAGGTTTACTGTATCCCTCTGACCTTCTCATTGACGATGAAACACAGAAATTGCATCGGTATTAAATACAAAAGGCGCAATGCCGACTTAAGTACAAGAAGACTGACTCTTCTTACTGACTATGTTTGGAACCATTCCTGTGACACTAGTTATAGATTCCAATGCTTCACTTCAGGTTTACTGTATCCCTCTGACCTTCTTATTGACGATGAAACACAGAAATTGCATCTTAGTTAAATACAAAAGGCACAATGCCGACTTAAGTACAAGAAGACTGACCCTTCCTACTGTCTATGTATTGAACCATTCCTGTGACTCTAGTTATAGATTCCGATGCTTCACTTCCGGTTCACTGTATCCCTCTGACCTTCTTATTGACGATCAAACACAGAAAATTCATCGGAATTAAATGCAAAAGGCACAATGCCGACTCAAGTACATGAAGACTGGCTCTTCTTACTGTCTATGTTTGAACCAATTCTGTGACACCAGTTATAGATTCCGATGCTTCACTTCTGTTTTACTGTATCCCTTTGACCCTCTTTTTGACGAAGAAACACAGATATTGCATCGGATTTAAATACAAAAGGCACTATGCCGTCTTAAGTACAAGAAGACTGACTCTTCCTACTGTCTATGATTTGAACTTTTCCTGTGACACTAGTCATTGATTCCGATGCTTCACTTCAGGTTGACTGTATCCCTCTGACCTTCTTATTGACGATGAAACACAGAAACTGCATCTCAATTAAATACAAAAGGCACAATGCCGACTTAAGTACAAGAAGACTGACTCTTCTTACTGTCTATGTTTTGAACCATTCCTGTGACACTAGTTATAGATTCCGATGCTTCACTTCAGTTTTACTGTATCACTCCGACCTTCTTATTGACGATGAAACATAGAAATTGCATCTTAATTAAATGCAAAAGGCACAATGCCGACTTAAGTACATGAAGACTGACTCTTCTTACTGCCTATGTTTTGAACCATTCCTGTGACACTAGTTATAGATTCCGATGCTTCACTTCTGGTTTACTGTATCCCTCCGACCTTCTTATTAACGATGAAACACAGAAATTGCATCTTAATTAAATACAAAAGGCACAATGCCGACTTAAGTACAAGGAGACTGACTCTTCTTACTGTCTATGTTTTGAACCTTTCCTGTGACACTAGTTATTGATTCCGATGCTTCACTTCAAGTTGACTGTATCCATCTGATCTACTTATTGACGATGAAACACAGAAATTGCATCTTAATTAAATACAAAAGGCACAATGCCGACTTAAGTACAAGAAGACTGACTCTTCTTACTGTCTATGTTTTGAACCATTCCTGTGACTCTAGTTATAGATTCCGATGTTTCACTTCAGATTTACTGTATCCCTCTGACCTTGTTATTGACGATCAAACACAGAAAATTCATCGGAATTAAATACAAAAGGCACAATGCCGACTCAAGTACAAGAAGACTGGCTCTTCTTACTGTCTATGTTTGAACCATTCCTGTGACACTAGTTATAGATTCCGATGCTTCACTTCAGGTTTACTGTATCCCTTTGACCTTCTTATTGACGAAGAAACACAGATATAGCCTCGGAAGTAAATACAAGTGGCACTATGGCGACTTAAGTACAAGTAGACTGACCCTTCTTACTGTCTATGTTTTGAACCATTCCTGTGACACTAGTTATAGATTCCGATGCTTCACTTCAGGTTTACTGTATCCCTCTGACCTCCTTATTGACGATGAAACACAGAAATTGCATCTTAATTTAATACAAAAGGCACAATGCCGACTTAAGTACAAGAAGACTGACTCTTCTTACTTTCTATGTGTTGAACCCTTCCTGTGACACTAGTTATAGATTCCGATGCTTCACATCAGTTTTACTGTATCCCTCTGACCTTCTTATTGGCGATGAAACACAGAAATTGCATCGGAATTAAATACAAAAGGAACAATTCCGACTTAAGTACAAGAAGAATGACTCTTCCTACTGTCTATGTTTTGAACCATTACTGTGACACTAGTTTTAGGTTCCGATGCTTCACTTCAGATTTACTGTATCCCTCTGACCTCATTATTGACGATGAAACACAGAAATTGCATCTTAATTGAATACAAAAGGCACAATGCCGACTTAAGTACAAGAAGACTGACTCATCTTACTCTCTATGTGTTGAACCATTCCTGTGACACTAGTTAGAGATTCCGATGCTTCACTTCAGGTTTGCTGTATCCCTCTGACCTTCTCATTGAAGATCAAACACAGAAATTACATAGGAATTAAATACAAAAGGCACAATGACGACTCAAGTACAAGAGGTCTGGCTCTGCTTACTGTGTATGTTTTGTACTTTCCTGTGAGACCGGTTTTGGATTCCGATGCTCCACTTCAAGTTTACTGTATCCCTTGGACTTTCTTATTGACGACGAAACACAGAAAATGCATCGGAATTAAATAGAAAAGGCACAATGCCGACTTAAGTACAAGAAAACTGACTCTTCTTCCCGTCTATGTTTTGAAATATTCCTGTGACACTAGTTATAGATTCCGATGCTTCTCTTCATATTTACTGTATCCAGCTGACCTTCTTATTGACGATGAAACACTGAAATTGCATCGGAATTAAATACAAAAGGCAAAATGCCGGCTTAAGTACAAGAAGACCGACTCTTCTTACTGTCTATGTTTTGAACCATTCCTGCGACACTAGTTATAGATTCCGATGCTTCACTTCAGGTTTACTGTATCCAGCTGACCTTCGTATTGACGATGAAACACAGAAATTGCATCGGAATTATATACACAAGGCAAAATGCCGACTTAGGTACAAGAAGACCGACTCTTCCTACTGTCTATGATTTGAACCATTCTTGTGACCCTAGTTATAGATTCCGATGCTTCACTTCACGTTTACTGTATTCCTCTGACCGTCTTATTGACGATGAAACGCAGAGATTGCATCGGAATTAAATACAAAAGGCACAATGCCGACTTAAGTACAAGAATACTGACTCTTCTTACTGTCTATGTTTTGAACCATCCCTGTGACACTAGTTACAGATTCCGATGCTTCACTAACGGTTTACTGTATCCCTTGGACCTTCTTTTATACGATGAAACACAGAAATTGCATCGGAATTAAATACAAAAAGTACAATGCCGACTTAAGAACAAGAAGACTGACTCTACTTACTGACTATGATTTGAACCAATCCTGTGACACTAGTTATAGATTCCGATGCTTCACGTCAGGTTTACTGTTTCCCCTGGACCTTCTCATTGACGATGAAACACAGAAATTGTATCGGAATTAAATACAAAAGGCACAATGCCGACTTAAGTTCTAGAAGAATGACTCTTCTTACTGTCTATGTTTTGAACCATTCCTGTGACACTAGTTATAGATTCCGATGCTTCACTCCAGGCTTAGTGTATCCCTTGGACCTTCTTATTGACGATGAAACACAGAAATTGCATCGGAATTAAATACAAAAGGCACAATGCCGACTTAAGTACAAGAAGACTGACTCTTCTTACTGACTATGTTTCGAACCATTCCTGTGACACTAGTTATAGATTCCCAAGCTTCACTTCAGGATTACTGTATCCCTCTGACCCTCTTATTGACGATGAAACAAAAAATTGCATCGGGATTAAATACAAAAGGCACATTCCGACCTATGTACAAGATGACTGACTCTTCTTACTGTCTATGTTTGGAACCATTCCTGTGACACTAGTTATAGATTCCGATGCTTCACTTCAGGTTTACTGTATCCCTCTGACCTTCTCATTGACGATGAAACACAGAAATTGCATCGGAATTAAAAACAAAAGGCGCAATGCCGACTTAAGTACAAGAAGACTGACTCTTCTTACTGACTATGTTTGGAACCATTCCTGTGACACTAGTTATAGATTCCGATGCTTCACTTCAGGTTTAATGTATCCCTTGGGCCTTCTTATTGACGATGAAGCACAGAAATTGCATCGGAATTAAATACAAAAGGCACAATGCCGACTTAAGTACAAGAAGACTGACTCTTCTTATTGTCTATGTTTGAACCATTCCTGTGACACTAGTTATAGATTCCGATGCTTCACTTCTGGTTTACTGCATCCAGCTGACCTTCTTATTGACGATGAAACAGGGAAATTGCATCGGAATTAAATACAAAAGGCAGAATGCCGACATAAGTACAAGAAGACTGACTCTTCTTACTGTCTATGTTTTTAACAATTCCTGTGCAACTAGTTATAGTTTCCGATGCTTCACTTCAGTTTTACTGTATCCCCCTGACCTTCTTATTGACGATGAAACACAGAAATTGCATCGGAATAAAATACAAAAGGCACAATGCCGACTTAAGTACCAGAAGACTGACTCTTCATACTATCTATGTTTGAACCATTCCTGTGACAGTAGTTACAGAGTCCGATGCTTAACTTCAGGTTTACTGTATCCCTTGGACCTTCTTATTGACGATGAGACACAGAAATAGCATTGGAATTAATTACAAAAGGCACAATGCCGACTTAAGTACAAGAAGACTGACTCTTCTTACTGACTAGGTTTTGATTCATTCCTGTGACACTAGTTATAGATTCCGATGCTTCACTACAGGTTTACTGTATCCCATGGACCTCCTTATTGACGATGAAACACAGAAATTGCATCGGAATTAAATACAAAAGGCACAATGCCGACTTAAGTACAATAAGACTGACTCTTCTTACTGACTATGTTTCGAACCATTCCTACGACACTAGTTATAGATTCCCAAGCTTCACTTCAGGATTACTGTATCCCTCTGCCCTCTTACTGTCGATGAAACACAAAATTGCGTCGGAATTAAATACAAAAGGCACATTCCGACCTAAGTACAAGATGACTGACTCTTCTTACTGTCTATGCTTTGAACCATTCCTGTGACACTAGTTATAGATTCCGATGCTTCACTCCAGGTTTACTGTGTCCCCTGGACCTCCTTATTGACGATCAAACACAGAAATTGCATCGGAATGAAATAGAAAAGGCTCAATGCCGACTTAAGTACAAGAAGACTGACTCTTCTTACTGACTATGTTTTGAACCATTCCTGTGACACTAGTTATAGATTCCGATGCTTCTCTTCAGGTTTACTGTATCACTTGGACCTTTTTATTGACGATGAAACACTGAAATTGCATCGGAATTAAATAGAAAAGGCGCAATGCCGACTTAAGTTCAAGAAGACTGACTCTTCCTACTGTCTATGATTTGAACCATTCCTGTGACACTAGTTATAGATTCCGATGCTTCACTTCAGGTTTACTGTATCCCTCTGACCTTCTCATTGACGATGAAACACAGAAATTGCATCGGAATTAAAAACAAAAGGCGAAATGCCGACTTAAGTACAAGAAGACTGTTTCTTCTTACTGACTCTGCTTTGATTCATTCGTGTGACGCTAGTTATAGATTCCGATGCTTCACTCCAGGTTTACTGTATCCCTCGGACCTCCTTATTGACAATGAAACACAGAAATTGCATCGGAAGTAAATACAAAAGGCACAATGCCGATTTAAGTACAAAAGGACTGACTCTTCCTACTGTCTATGTTTTGAAACATTCCCGTGACACTAGCTATAGTTTCCGATGCTTCACTACTGATTTACTGTATCCCTCTGACCTTCTCATTGACGATGAAACACAGATATTGCATCGGAATTAAAAACAAAAGGCGCAATGCCGACTTAAGTACAAGAAGACTGACTCTTCTTACTGACTATGTTTGGAACCATTCCTGTGACACTAGTTATAGATTCCGATGCTTCACTTCAGGTTTACTGTATCCCTTGGGCCTTCTTATTGACGATGAAACACAGAAATTGCATCGGAATTAAATACAAAAGGCACAATGCCGACTTAAGTACAAGAAGACTGACTCTTCTTATTGTCTATGTTTGAACCATTCCTGTGACACTAGTTATAGATTCCGAGGCTTCACTTCTGGTTTACTGTATCCAGCTGACCTTCTTATTGACGATGAAAGAGAGAAATTGCATCGGAATTAAATACAAAAGGCAGAATGCCGACTTAAGTACAAGAAGACTGACTCTTCTTTCTGTCTATGTTTTTAACAATTCCTGTGGCACTAGTTATAGTTTCCGATGCTTCACTTCAGTTTTACTGTATCCCCCTGACCTTCTTATTGACGATGAAACACAGAAATTGCATCGGAATAAAATACAAAAGGCACAATGCCGACTTAAGTACAAGAAGACTGACTCGTCATACTAACTATGTTTGAACCATTCCTGTGACAGTAGTTACAGATTCCGATGCTTAACGTCATGTTTACTGTATCCCTTGGACCTTCTTATTGACGATGAGACACAGAAATAGCATTGGAATTAAATACAAAAGGCACAATGCCGACTTAAGTACAAGAAGACTGACTCTTCTTACTGACTAGGTTTTGATTCATTCCTGTGACACTAGTTATAGATTCCGATGCTTCACTACAGGTTTACTGTATACCATGGACCTCCTTATTGACGATGAAACACAGAAATTGCATCGGAATTAAATACAAAAGTCACAATGCTGACTTAAGTACAAGAAGACTGACTCTTCTTACTGACTATGATTCGAACCATTCCTACGACACTAGTTATAGATTCCCAAGCTTCACTTCAGGATTACTGTATCCCTCTGACCCTCTTACTGTCGATGAACCACAAAATTGCATCGGAATTAAATACAAAAGGCACATTCCGGCCTCAGTACAAGATGACTGACTCTTCTTACTGTCTATGCTTTGAACCATTCCTGTGACACTAGTTATAGATTCCGATGCTTCACTCCAGGTTTACTGTGTCCCCTGGACCTCCTTATTGACGATCAAACACAGAAATTGCATCGGAATGAAATAGAAAAGGCTCAATGCCGACTTAAGTACAAGAAGACTGACTCTTCTTACTGACTATGTTTTGAACCATTCCTGTGACACTAGTTATAGATTCCGATGCTTCTCTTCAGGTTTACTGTATCACTTGGACCTTTTTATTGACGATGAAACACAGAAATTGCATCGGAATTGAATAGAAAAGGCACAATGCCGACTTAAGTACAAGAAGACTGACTCTTCCTACTGTCTATGATTTGAACCATTCCTGTGACACTAGTTATAGATTCCGATGCTTCACTTCAGGTTTACTGTATCCCTCTGACCTTCTCATTGACGATGAAACACAGAAATTGCATCGGAATTAAAAACAAAAGGCGAAATGCCGACTTAAGTACAAGAAGACTGATTCTTCTTACTGACTCTGTTTTGATTCATTCGTGCGACGCTAGATATAGATTCCGATGCTTCACTCCAGGTTTACTGTATCCCTCGGACCTCCTTATTGACGATGAAACACAGAAATTGCATCGGAAGTAAATACAAAAGGCACAATGCCGATTTAAGTACAAAAGGACTGACTCTTCCTACTGTCTATGTTTTGAATCATTCCTGTGACACTAGCTATAGTTTCCGATGCTTCACTACTGATTTACTGTAACCCTCTGACCTTCTAAATTACGATGAAACACAGAAATTGCATCGGAATTAAATAAAAAGGCACAATGCCGACTTAAGTACAAGAAGACTGACTCTTCCTACTGTCTATGATTTGAACCATTCCTGTGACACTAGTTATAGATTCCGATGCTTCACTCCAGGTTTACTGTGTCCCCTGGACCTCCTTATTGACGATCAAACACAGAAATTGCATCGGAATGAAATAGAAAAGGCTCAATGCCGACTTAAGTACAAGAAGACTGACTCTTCTTACTGACTATGTTTTGAACCATTCCTGTGACACTAGTTATAGATTCCGATGCTTCACTTCAGGTTTATTGTATCCCTTGGACCATCTTATTGACGATGAAACACAGATATTGCATCGGAATTATATACAAAAGGCGCAATGCCGACTCAAGAACAAGAAGACGGGCTCTTCTTACCGTCTATGCTTTTAACCTTTCCTGTGAGACCAGTTTTAGATTACCATGCTTCACTTCAGGTTTACTGTATCAGTTGGACCTTCTTATTAACGATGAAACACAGAAATTGCATCGGAATTAAATACTAATTGCTCAATGCCGTCATAAGTACACGAAGGCAGACCCTTCTTACTGTCTGTTATGAATCTACCCTGTGAGACCAGTTTTGGATTCCAGTGCTTCACCTCAGGTTTACTGCATCCCTTAGACCTTCTTATTGACGATGAAACACAGACATTGCATCGGAAATAAATACAAAAGGTACGATGGCGACTTAAGTGCAAGAAGACTGACTCTTCTTACTGTCTATGTTTTAACCATCCCTGTGACACTAGTTACAGATTCCGATGCTTCACTCCAGGTTTACTGTATCCCTTGGACCTTCTTTTTTACGATGAAACACAGAAATTCCATCGGAATTAAATACAAAAAGTACAATGCCGACTTAAGTACATGAAGACTGACTCTACTTACTGACTATGATTTGAACCTTTCCTGTGACACTACTTATAGATTCCGATGCTTCACTTCAGGTTTACTGTATCCCTTGGACCTTCTTATTGACGATGAAACACAGAAATTGTATCGGAATTAAATACAAAAGGCACATTGTCGACTTAAGTTCTAGAAGACTGACTCTTCTTACTGTCTATGTTTTGAACCATTCCTGTGACACTAGTTATAGATTCCGATGCTTCACTTCGGGTTTGGTGTATCCCTTGGACCTTCATATTGACGATGAAACACAGAAATTGCATCGGAATTAAATAGAAAAGGCACAATACCGACTTAAGTACAAGAAGACTGACTCTTTCTACTGTCTATGATTTGAACCATTCCTATGACACTAGTTATAGATTCCGATGCTTCACTTCAGGTTTACTGTATCACTCTGACCTTCTCATTGACGATGAAACACAGAAATTGCATCGGAATAAAACACAAAAGGTGAAATGCCGACTTAAGTACAAGAAGACTGACTCTTCTTACTGACTATGTTTGGAACCATTCCTGTGACACTAGTTATAGATTCCGATGCTTCAATTTAGGTTTACTGTGTCCCTTGGACCTTCTTATTGACGATGAAACACAGAAATTGCATCGGAATTAAATGCAAAACGCACAATGCCGACTTAAGTACAAGAAGACTGACTCTTCTTACTGGCTATGTTTGAACCATTCCTGTGACACTTGTTACAGATTCCGAGGCTTCACTTCAGGTTTACTGTATCCAGCTGACCTTCTTATTGACGATGAAACACAGAAAATGCATCGGAATTAAATACAAAAGGCAGAATGCCGACTTAAGTACAGGAAGACTGACTCTTCTTACTGTCTATGTATTTAACAATTCCTGTGGCACTAGTTATAGATTCCGATGCTTCACTTCAGTTTTACTGTATACCCCTGACCTTCTTATTGACGATGAAACACAGAAATAGCATCGGAATTAAATACAAAAGGCACAATGCCCACTTAAGTACAAGATGACTGACTCTTCTTACTGTCTATGTTTGAACCAATCCTGTGACAGTAGTTACAGATTCCGATGCTTAACTTCAGGTTTACTGTATCCCTCTGACCTTCTTATTGACGATGAAACACAGAAATTGCATCGGAATTAAATACAAAAGGCACAATGCCGACTTAAGTACAAGATGACTGACTCTTCTTACTGTCTATGTTTTGAACCATTCCTGTGACACTAGTTATAGATTCCGATGCTTCTCTTCAGGTTTACTGTATCACTTGGACCTTTTTATTGACGATGAAACACAGAGATTGCATCGGAATTAAATAGAAAAGGCACAATGCCGACTTAAGTACAAGAAGACTGACTCTTCCTACTGTCTACGATTTGAACCATTCCTGTGACACTAGTTATAGATTCCGATGCTTCACTTCAGGTTTACTGCATCCCTCTGACCTTCTCATTGACGATGAAACACAGAAATTGCATCGGAATTAAAAACAAAAGGCGAAATGCCGACTTAAGTACAAGAAGACTGATTCTTCTTACTGACTCTGCTTTGATTCATTCGTGTGACGCTAGTTATAGATTCCGATGCTTCACTCCAGGTTTACTGTATCCCTCGGACCTCCTTATTGACGATGAAACACAGAAATTGCATCGGAAGTAAATACAAAAGGCACAATGCCGATTTAAGTACAAAAGGAATGACTCTTCCTACTGTCTATGTTTTGAAACATTCCCGTGACACTAGCTATAGTTTCCGATGCTTCACTACTGATTTACTGTATCCCTCTGACCTTCTCATTGACGATGAAACACAGAAATTGCATCGGAATTAAAAACAAAAGGCGCAATGCCGACTTAAGTACAAGAAGACTGACTCTTCTTACTGACTATGTTTGGAACCATTCCTGTGACACTAGTTATAGATTCCGATGCTTCACTTCAGGTTTACTGTATCCCTTGGGCCTTCTTATTGACGATGAAACACAGAAATTGCATCGGAATTAAATACAAAAGGCACAATGCCGACTTAAGTACAAGAAGACTGACTCTTCTTATTGTCTATGTTTGAACCATTCCTGTGTCACTAGTTATAGATTCCGAGGCTTCACTTCTGGTTTACTGTATCCAGCTGACCTTCTTATTGACGATGAAACAGAGAAATTGCATCGGAATTAAATACAAAAGGCAGAATGCCGACTTAAGTACAAGAAGACTGACTCTTCTTTCTGTCTATGTTTTTAACAATTCCTGTGGCACTAGTTATAGTTTCCGATGCTTCACTTCAGTTTTACTGTATCCCCCTGACATTCTTATTGACGATGAAACACAGAAATTGCATCGGAATAAAATACAAAAGGCACAATGCCGACTTAAGTACAAGAAGACTGACTCTTCATACTATCTATGTTTGAACCATTCCTGTGACAGTAGTTACAGATTCCGATGCTTAACTTCAGGTTTACTGTATCCCTTGGACCTTCTTATTGGCGATGAGACACAGAAATAGCATTGGAATTAAATACAAAAGGCACAATGCCGACTTAAGTACAAGAAGACTGACTCTTCTTACTGACTAGGTTTTGATTCATTCCTGTGACACTAGTTATAGATTCCGATGCTTCACTACAGGTTTACTGTATCCCATGGACCTCCTTATTGACGATGAAACACAGAAATTGCATCGGAATTAAATACAAAAGGCACAATGCTGACTTAAGTACAAGAAGACTGACTCTTCTTACTGACTATGATTCGAACCATTCGTACGACACTAGTTATAGATTCCCAAGCTTCACTTCAGGATTACTGTATCCCTCTGACCCTCTTACTGTCCATGAAACACAAAATTGCATCGGAATTAAATACAAAAGGCACATTCCGACCTAAGTACAAGATGACTGACTCTTCTTACTGTCTATGCTTTGAACCATTCCTGTGACACTAGTTATAGATTCCGATGCTTCACTCCAGGTTTACTGTGTCCCCTGGACCTCCTTATTGACGATCAAACACAGAAATTGCATCGGAATGAAATAGAAAAGGCTCAATGCCGACTTAAGTACAAGAAGACTGACTCTTCTTACTGACTATGTTTTGAACCATTCCTGTGACACTAGTTATAGATTCCGATGCTTCTCTTCAGGTTTACTGTATCACTTGGACCTTTTTATTGACGATGAAACACAGAAATTGCATCGGAATTAAATAGAAAAGGCACAATGCCGATTTAAGTACAAAACGACTGACTCTTCCTACTGCCTATGTTTTGAAACATTCCTGTGACACTAGCTATAGTTTCCGATGCTTCACTACTGATTTACTGTATCCCTCTGACCTTCTAAATTACGATGAAACACAGAAATTGCATCGGAATTAAATAAAAAGGCACAATGCCGACCTAAGTACAACAAGACTGACTCTTACTACTGTCTATGTTTTGAACCATTCCTGTGACAGTAGTTATAGATTCCGATGCTTCACTTCAGGTTTATTGTATCCCTTGGACCATCTTATTGACGATCAAACACAGATATTGCATCGGAATTATATACAAAAGGCGCAATGCCGACTTAAGAACAAGAAGACGGGCTCTTCTTACCGTCTATGCTTTGAACCTTTCCTGTGAGACCAGTTTTAGATTACCATGCTTCACTTCAGGTTTACTGTATCAGTTGGACCTTCTTATTAACGATGAAACACAGAAATTGCATCGGAATTAAATACTAAATGCTCAATGCCGTCATAAGTACACGAAGACAGACCCTTCTTACTGTCTGTTATGAATCTACCCTGTGAGACCAGTTTTGGATTCCAGTGCTTCACCTCAGGTTTACTGCATCCCTTAGACCCTCTTATTGACGATGAAACACAGACATTGCATCGGAAATAAATACAAAAGGTACGATGGCGACTTAAGTGCAAGAAGACTGACTCTTCTTACTGTCTATGTTTTAACCATCCCTGTGACACTAGTTACAGATTCCGATGCTTCACTCCAGGTTTACTGTATCCCTTGGACCTTCTTTTTTACGATGAAACACAGAAATTCCATCGGAATTAAATACAAAAAGTACAATGCCGACTTAAGTACATGAAGACTGACTCTACTTACTGACTATGATTTGAACCTTTCCTGTGACACTACTTATAGATTCCGATGCTTCACTTCAGGTTTACTGTATCCCTTGGACCTTCTTATTGACGATGAAACACAGAAATTGTATCGGAATTAAATACAAAAGGCACATTGTCGACTTAAGTTCTAGAAGACTGACTCTTCTTACTGTCTATGTTTTGAACCATTCCTGTGACACTAGTTATAGATTCCGATGCTTCACTTCAGGTTTAGTGTATCCCTTGGACCTTCATATTGACGATGAAACACAGAAATTGCATCGGAATTAAATAGAAAAGGCACAATGCCGACTTAAGTACAAGAAGACTGACTCTTTCTACTGTCTATGATTTGAACCATTCCTATGACACTAGTTATAGATTCCGATGCTTCACTTCATGTTTACTGTATCACTCTGACCTTCTCATTGACGATGAAACACAGAAATTGCATCGGAATAAAACACAAAAGGTGAAATGCCGACTTAAGTACAAGAAGACTGACTCTTCTTACTGACTATGTTTGGAACCATTCCTGTGACACTTGTTATAGATTCCGATGCTTCAATTTAGGTTTACTGTGTCCCTTGGACCTTCTTATTGACGATGAAACACAGAAATTGCATCGGAATTAAATACAAAAGGCACAATGCCGACTTAAGTACAAGAAGACTGACTCTTCTTACTGTCTATGTTTGAACCATTCCTGTGACACTTGTTATAGATTCCGAGGCTTCACTTCAGGTTTACTGTATCCAGCTGACCTTCTTATTGACGATGAAACACAGACAATGCATCGGAATTAAATACAAAAGGCAGAATGTCGACTTAAGTACAGGAAGACTGACTCTTCTTACTGTCTATGTATTTAACAATTCCTGTGGCACTAGTTATAGATTCCGATGCTTCACTTCAGTTTTACTGTATACCCCTGACCTTCTTATTGACGATGAAACACAGAAATAGCATCGGAATTAAATACAAAAGGCACAATGCCCACTTAAGTACAAGATGACTGACTCTTCTTACTGTCTATGTTTGAACCAATCCTGTGACAGTAGTTACAGATTCCGATGCTTAACTTCAGGTTTACTGTATCCCTCTGACCTTCTTATTGACGATGAAACACAGAAATTGCATCGGAATTAAATACAAAAGGCACAATCCCGACTTAAGTACAAGATGACTGACTCTTCTTACTGTCTATGTTTGAACCAATCCTGTGACAGTAGTTACAGACTCCGATGCTTAACTTCAGGTTTACTGTATCCCTCTGACCTTCTTATTGACGATGAAACACAGAAATTGCATCGGAATTAAATACAAAAGGCACAATGCCGACTTAAGTACAAGATTACTGGCTCTTCTTACTGTCTATGTTTTTAACCATCGCTGAGACACTAGTTATAGATTAGGATGCTTCACTCCAGGTTTACTGTATCCCTTGGACCTTCGTATTTACGATGAGACACAGAAATAGCATTGGAATTAAATACAAAAGGCACAATGCCGACTTAAGTACAAGATTACTGACTCTTCTTACTGACAATTATTTGAACCATTACTGTGACACTGGTTATAGATTCCGATGCTTCACTTCAGGTTTACTGTATCCCTTGGACCATCTTATTGACGATAAAACACAGACATTGTATCGGAATTAAATACAAAAGGCAGAATGCCGACTTAAGTACAAGAAGACTAACTCTTCTTACTGTCTATATTTGGAACCATTCCTGTGACACTAGTTATAGATTCCGAAGCTTCACTCCAGGTTTACTGTATCCCTTGGACCTTCTTATTGACGATGAAACACAGAAATTGCATCGAAATTAAATACAAAAAGCACAATGGCGACTTAAGTACAAGAAGGCTGACTCTTCTTACTGACTATGTTTGAACCATGCCTGTGATGCTAGTTATAGATTCCGATGCTTTACTTCAGGTTTACTGTATCCCTCTGACCTTCTTATTGACGAGGAAACACAGAAATTGCATCGGAATAAAATACAAAAGGCACAATGCCGACTGAAGTACAAGAGGACTGACTCTTCCTACTGTCTAAGATTTGAACCATTCCTGTGACATTTGTTATAGATTCCGATGCTTCACTTCAGTTTTACTGTATACCCCTGACCTTCTTATTGACGATGAAACACAGAAATTGCATCGGAATGAAATACAAAAAGCACAATGCCGACTTAAGTACAAGAAAACTGACTCTTTCCACTGTCTATGCTTTGAACCATTCCTGTGACACTAGTTATAGATTCCGATGCTTCACTCCTTTTTACTGTATCCCTTGGACCTTCTTATTGACGATGAAACACGGAAATTGCATCGGAATTAAATGAAAAGGAACAATGCTGACTAAAGTACAAGAAGACTGACTCTTCCTACTGTCTAAGTTTTGAACCATTCCTGTGACGCTAGTCATAGATTCAGATGTTTTACTTCAGGTTTAATGTATCCCTTTGACCTTTTTTTGACGATGAAACACAGAAATTGCATCGGCATTAAATACAAAAGGCACAATGCCGACTTAAGTACAAGAAGACTGATTCTTCTTACTGCCGGCCGAAGTGGCCGTGCGGTTAAAGGCGCTGCAGTCTGGAACCGCAAGACCGCTACGGTCGCAGGTTCGAATCCTGCCTCGGGCATGGATGTTTGTGATGTCCTTAGGTTAGTTAGGTTTAAGTAGTTCTAAGTTCTAGGGGACTAATGACCTCAGCAGTTGAGTCCCATAGTGCTCAGAGCCAGCCATTCTTCTTACTGACTATGTTTTGATTCATTCCTGTGACACTAGTTATAGTTTCCGTTGCTTCACTCCTGGTTTACTGTATCCCTCTGACCTTCTTATTGACGACGAAACACAGAAATTGCATTGGAATTAAATAGAAAAGGCACAATGCCGACTTAAGTACAAGAAGACGGACTCTTCCTACTGTCTATGATTTGAACCAATCCTGTGACACTAGTTATAGATTTCGATGCTTCACTTCAGGTTCAATGTATCCCTTGGACCTTCTTGTTGACAATGAAACACAGAAATTGCATCGGAATTAAATACAAAAGGCACAATGCCGACTTAAGTACAAGAAGACTGATTCTTCTTACTGACTAGGTTTTGATTCATTCCTGTGACACTAGTTATAGATTCCAATGCTTCACTCCAGGTTTACTGCATCCCTTGGACCTCCTTATTGATGATGAAACACAGAAATTGCACCGGAATTAAATACAAAAGGCACAAAGCCGACTTAAGTACAAAAGGACTAACTCCTAATACTGTCTATGTTTGAAACATTCCTGTGACACTAGTTATAGATTCCGATGCTTCACTACTGGTTTACTGTATCCCTCTGACCTTCTAATTGACGATGAAACACAGAAATTGCATTGGAATTAAATAAAAAGGCACAATGCCGACTTAAGTAGAAGAAGGCTGACTTTTCCTACTGTCTATGTTTTGAACCATTCCTGTGACAGTAGTTATAGATTCCGATGCTTCACTTCAGGTTTATTGAATCCCTTGGGCCATCTTATTGACGATGAAACACAGATATTGCATCGGAATTAAATAGTAAATGCTCAATGCCGTAATAAGTACACGAAGACAGACTCTTCTTACTGTCTGTTATGAACCTACCCTGTGAGACCAGTTTTGGATTCCAGTGCTTCATCTCAGGTTTACTTTATCCCTTAGACCTTCTTATTGACGATGAAACACAGACGTTGCATCGGAATTAAATACAAAATGTACAATGCCGACTTAAGAGCAAGAAGACTGACTCTTCTTACAGACTATGTTTTGATACCATTACTGTGACACTTTTTATAGATACCGATGCTTCACTTCAGATTTACTGTATCCCCCTGACCGTCGTATTGACGATGAACACAGATATTGCATCGGAATTAAATACAAAAGGCACAATGCCGACATAAGTACAAGAATACTGACTCTTCTTACTGTCTATGTTTTGAACCATCCCTGTGAAACTAGTTACAAATTCCGATGCTTCACTCCAGGTTTACTGTATCCCTTGGACCTTCTTTTTTACGATGAAACACAGAAATTGCATCGGAATTAAATACAAAAAGTACAATGCCGACTTAAGTACAAGAAGACTGACTCTACTTACTGACTATGATTTGAACCTTTCCTGTGACACTAGTTATAGATTCCGATGCTTCACTTCAGGTTTACTGTATCCCTTGGAGCTTCTTATTGACGATGAAACACAGAAATTGTATCGGAATAAATACAAAAGGCACAATGCCGACTTAAGTTCTAGAAGACTGACTCTTCTTACTGCCTATGTTTTGAACCATTCCTCTGTCACTAGTTATAGATTCCGATGCTTCACTCCAGGTTTAGTGTATCCCTTGGACCTTCTTATTGACGATGAAACACAGAAATTGCATCGGAATTAAATACAAAAGGCACAATGCCGACTTAAGTACAAGAAGATTGACTATTGTTACTGACTATGTTTTGAACCATTCCTGTGACACTAGTTATAGATTCCGATGCTTCACTTCAGGTTTACTGTATCCCTTGGACCTTTTTATTGACGATGAAACACAGAAATTGCATCGGAATTAAATAGAAAAGGCACAATGCCGACTTAAGTACAAGCAGACTGACTCTTCCTACTGTCTATGATTGGAACCATTCCTATGACACTAGTTATAGATTCCGATGCTTCACTTCAGGTTTACTGTATACCTCAGACCATCTTATTGACGATGAAACACAGAAATTGCATCGGAATTAAAGACAAAAGGCGCAATGCCGACTTAAGTACAAGAAGACTGACTCTTCTTACTGACTATGTTTGGAACCATTCCTGTGACAATAGTTATAGATTCCGATGCTTCACTTCAGGTGTACTGTATCCCTTGGACCTTCTTATTGACGATGAAACACAGAAATTGCATCGGAAATAAATACAAAAGGCACAATGAAGACTTAAGTACAAGAAGAGTGACTCTTCTTACTGTCTATGTTTGAACCATTCCTGTGACACTAGTTATAGATTCCGAGGCTTCACTAAAGGTTTACTGTGTCCAGCTGACCTTCTTATTGACGATGAAACACAGAAATAGCATTGGCATTAAATACAAAAGGCACAATGCCGACTTAAGTACAAGAATACTGACTCTTCTTACTGACTATTATTTGAAATATTTCTGTGACACTAGTTGTAGCTTCCGATGATTCACTTCAGGTTTACTGTATCCCTTGGTCCTTCTTATTGACGATAAAACACAGAAATTATATCGGAATTAAATACAAAAGGCACAATGCCGACTTAAGTACAAGAAGACTGACTCTTCTTACGGTCTATGATTAGAACAATTCCTGTGACACTAGCTATAGATTCTGATGCTTCACTCCAGGTTTTCTGTATCCCTTGGACCTTCTTATTGACGATGAAACACAGAAATTGCATCGAAATTAAATACAAAAGGCACAATGCCGACTTAAGTACAAGAAGGCTGACTCTTCTTACTGACTACGTTTGAACCATGCCTGTGATACTAGTTATAGATTCCGATGCTTCACTTCAGGTTTACTGTATCCCTCAGACCATCTTATTGACGATGAAACACAGAAATTGCATCGGAATAAAATACAAAAAGCACAATGCCGACTGAAGTACAAGAAGACTGACTCTTCCTACTGTCTAAGTTTTGAACCATTCCTGTGACACTTGTTATAGATTCCGAAGCTTCACTTCAGGTTTACTGTATCCCTCTGACCTTCTTATTGACGATGAAACGTAGAAATGCATCGGAATTAAATACAAGAAGCACAATGATGACTTAAGTACAAGAAAACTGACTCTTTCCACTGTCTATGTTTTGAACCATTCCTGTGACACTAGTTATAGATTCCGATGCTTCACTCCTGGTTTAATGTATCCCTGGGACCATCTTATTGACGATGAAACACAGAAATCGCATCGGAATTAAATGGAAAAGGCACAATGCCGAATAAAGTACAAGAAGACTGACTCTTCCTACTGTCTATGTTTTGAACCATTCCTGTGACGCTAGTCGTAGATTCAGATGTTTTACTTCAGGTTTAATGTATCCCTTGGACCTTCTTGTTGACGATGAAACACAGAAATTGCATCGGCATTAAATACAAAAGGCACAATGCCGACTTAAGTACAAGATGACGGATTCTTCTTACTGACTATGTTTTGATTCATTCCTGTGACACTAGTTATAGATTCCGATTCTTGACTCCAGGTTTACTGTATCCCTTGGACCTTCTTATTGACGATGAAACACAGAAATTGCATCGGAATAAAATACAAAAGGCACAATGCCGACTTCAGTACAAGAAGACTGACTCTTCCTACTGTCTATGTTTTGAACCATTCCTGTGACACTAGTTATAGATTCTGATGCTTGACTTCAGGTTTACTGTATCCCTCTGACCTTCTTATTGACGATGAAAATCAGAAATTGCATCGGAATTAAATACAAAAGACACAATGCCGACTTAAGTACAGGAAGACTTACTTTTCCTACCGTCTATGTTTTGAACCATTCCTGTGACACTAGTTATAGATTCCGATACTTCACTCCAGGTTTACTGTATCCCTTGAACCTTCTTATTGACGATGAGACACAGAAATAGCATTGGAATTAAATACAAAAGGCACAATGCCGACTTAAGTACAACAATACTGACTCTTCTTACTGACTATTATTTCAACCATTCCTGTGACACTAGCTATAGATTCTGATGCTTCACTCCAGGTTTACTATATCCCTTGGACCTTCTTATTGACGATGAAACACAGAAATTGCATCGAAATGAAATACAAAAGGCACAATGCCGATTTAAGTACAAGAAGGCTGACTCTTCTTACTGACTATGTTTGAACCATGCCTGTGATACTAGTTACAGATTCCGATGCTTCACTTCAGGTTTACTGTATCCCTCAGACCATCTTATTGACGATGAACACAGATATTGCATCGGAATGAAATACAAAAGGCACAATGCCGACATAAGTACAAGGATACTGACTCTTCTTACTGTCTATGATTTGAACCATCCCTGTGACACTAGTTACAAATTCCGATGCTTCACTCCAGGTTTACTGTATCCCTTGGACCTTCTTTTTTACGATGAAACACAGAAATAGCATCGGAATTAAATACAAAAAGTACAATGCCGACTTAAGTACAAGAAGACTGACTCTACTTACTGACTATGATTCGAACCTTTCCTGTGACACTAGTTATAGATTCCGATGCTTCACTTCAGGTTTACTGTATCCCTTGGAGCTTCTTATTGACGATGAAACACAGAAATTGTATCGGAATTAAATACAAAAGGCACAATGCCGACTTAAGTTCTAGAAGACTGACTCTTCTTACTGTCTATGTTTTGAACCATTCCTCTGACACTAGTTATAGATTCCGATGCTTCACTCCAGGTTTAGTGTATCCCTTGGACCTTCTTATTGACGATGAAACACAGAAATTGCATCGGAATTAAATACAAAAGGCACAATGCCGACTTAAGTACAAGAAGACTGACTATTCTTACTGGCTATGTTTTGAACCATTCCTGTGACACTAGTTATAGATTCCGATGCTTCACTTTAGGTTTACTGTATCCCTTGGACCTTTTTATTGACGATGAAACACAGAAATTGCATCGGAATTAAGTAGAAAAGGCACAATGCCGACTTAAGTACAAGAAGACTGACTCTTCCTACCGTCTATGATTGGAACCATTCCTAAGACACTAGTTATAGATTCCGATGCTTCACTTCAGGTTTACTGTATCCCTCTGACCTTCGCATTGACGATGAAACACAGAAATTGCATCGGAATTAAAAACAAAAGGCGCAATGCCGACTTAAGTACAAGAAGACTGACTCTTCTTACTGACTATGTTTGGAACCATTCCTGTGACACTAGTTATATATTCCGATGCTTCACTTTAGGCTTACTGTATCCCTTGGACCTTCTTATTGACGATTAATCACAGAAATTGCATCGGAATTAAATACAAAAGGCACAATGAAGACTTAAATACAAGAAGAGTGACTCTTCTTACTGTCTATGTTTGAACCATTCCTATGACACTAGTTATAGATTCCGAGGCTTCACTTCAGGTTTACTGTATCCAGCTGACCTTCTTATTGACGATGAAACACAGAAATAGCATTGGCATTAAATACAAAAGGCACAATGCCGACTTAAGTACAAGAATACTGACTCTTCTTACTGACTATTATTTGAAATATTTCTGTGACACTAGTTATAGCTTCCGATGATTCACTTCAGGTTTACTGTATCCCTTGGACCTTCTTATTGACGATAAAATACAGAAATTGTATCGGAATTAAATACAAAAGGCACAATGCCGACTTATGTACAAGAAGACTGACTCTTCTTACGGTCTATGTTTAGAACCATTCCTGTGACACTAGCTATAGATTCTGATGCTTCACTCCAGGTTTACTGTATCCCTTGGACCTTCTTATTGACGATGAAACACAGAAATTGCATCGAAATTAAATACAAAAGGCACAATGCCGACTTAAGTACAAGTAGGCTGACTCTTCTTACTGACTACGTTTGAACCATGCCTGTGATACTAGTTATAGATTCCGATGCTTCACTTCAGGTTTACTGTATCCCTCAGACCATCTTATTGACGATGAAACACAGAAGTTGCATCGGAATAAAATACAAAAAGCACAATGCCGACTGAAGTACAAGAAGATTGACTCTTCCTACTGTCTAAGTTTTGAACCATTCCTGTGACACTTGTTATAGATTCCGAAGCTTCACTTCAGGTTTACTGTATCCCTCTGACCTTCTTATTGACGATGAAACATAGAAATGCATCGGAATTAAATACAAAAAGCACAATGCCGACTTAAGTACAAGAAAACTGACTCTTTCCACTGTCTATGTCTTGAACCATTCCTGTGACACTAGATATAGATTCCGATGCTTCACTCCTGGTTTACTGTATCCCTGGGACCATCTTATTGACGATGAAACACAGAAATTGCATCGGAATTAAATGGAAAAGGCACAATGCCGACTAAAGTACAAGAAGACTGACTCTTCCTATTGTCTATGTTTTGAACCATTCCTGTGACGCTAGTCGTAGATTCAGATGTTTTACTTCAGGTTTAATGTATCCCTTGGACCTTCTTGTTGACGATGAAACACAGAAATTGCATCGGCATTAAATACAAAAGGCACAATGCCGACTTAAATACAAGATGACTGATTCTTCTTACTGACTATGTTTTGATTCATTCCTGTGACACTAGTTATAGATTCTGATTTTTCACTCCAGGTTTACTGTATCCCTTGGACCTTCTTATTGACGATGAAACACAGAAATTGCATCGGAATAAAATACAAAAGGCACAATGCCGACTTAAGTACAAGAAGACTGACTCTTCCTACTGTCTATGTTTTGAACCATTCCTGTGACACTAGTTATATGTTCCGATGCTTGACTTCAGATTTACTGTATCCCTCTGACCTTCTTATTGACGATGAAACACAGAAATTGCATCGGAATTAAATACAAAAGACACAATGCCGACTTAAGTACAGGAAGACTTACTTTTCCTACCGTCTATGATTTGAACCATTCCTGTGACACTAGTTATAGATTCCGATACTTTACTCCAGGTTTACTGTATCCCTTGAACCCTCATTTTGACGATGAGACACAGAAATAGCATTGGAATTAAATACGAAAGGCACAATGCCGACTGAAGTACAAGAATACTGACTCTTCTTACTGACTATTATTTGAACCATTCCTGTGACACTAGCTATAGATTCTGATGCTTCACTCCAGGTTTACTATATACCTTGGACCTTCTTATTGACGATGAAACACAGAAATTGCATCGAAATTAAATACAAAAGGCACAATGCCGACTTAAGTACAAGAAGGCTGACTCTTCTTACTGACTATGTTTGAACCATGCCTGTGATACTAGTTACAGATTCCGATGATTCACTTCAGGTTTACTGTATCCCTCAGACCATCTTATTGACGATGAAACACAGAAATTGCTTCGGAATAAAATACAAAAGGCACAATGCCGACTGAAGTACATGAATACTGACTCTTCCTACTGTCTAAGTTTTGAACCATTCCTGTGACACTTGTTATAGATTCCGATGCTTCACTTCAGGTTTACTGTATCCCTCTGACCTTCTTATTGACGATGAAACATAGAAATTGCATCGGAATTAAATACAAAAAGCACAATGCCGACTTAAGTACAAGAAAATTGACTCTTTCCACTGTCTATGTTTTGAACCATTCCTGTGACACTAGTATAGATTCCGATTCTTCACTCCTGGTTTACTGTATCCCTTGGACCTTCTTATTGACGATGAAACACAGAAATTGCATCGGAATTATATGGAAAATGCACAATGCCGACTAAAGTACAAGAAGACTGACTCTTCCTACTGTCTATGTTTTGAACCATTCCTGTGACGCTAGTCGTAGATTCAGATGTTTTACTTCAGGTTTAATGTATCCCTTGGACCTTCTTGTTGACGATGAAACACAGAAATTGCATCGGCATTAAATACAAAAGGCACAATGCCGACTTAAGTACAAGATGACTGATTCTTCTTACTGACTATGTTTTGATTCCTTCCTGTGACACTAGTTATAGATTCTGATTTTTCACTCCAGGTTTACTGTATCCCTTGGACCTTCTTATTGACGATGAAACACAGAAATTGCATCGGAATAAAATACAAAAGGCACAATGCCGACTTAAGTACAAGAAGACTGACTCTTCCTACTGTCTATGTTTTGAACCATTCCTGTGACACTAGTTATAGATTCCGATGCTTGACTTCAGGTTTACTGTATCCCTCTGACCTTCTTATTGACGATGAAACACAGAAATTGCATCGGAATTAAATACAAAAGACACAATGCCGACTTAAGTACAGGAAGACTTACTTTTCCTACCGTCTATGATTTGAACCATTCCTGTGACACTAGTTATACATTCCGATACTTCACTCCAGGTTTACTGTATCCCTTGAACCCTCATTTTGACGATGAGACACAGAAATAGCATTGGAATTAAATACAAAAGGCACAATGCCGACTGAAGTACAAGAATACTGACTCTTCTTACTGACTATTATTTGAACCATTCCTGTGACACTAGCTATAGATTCTGATGCTTCACTCCAGGTTTACTATATCCCTTGGACCTTCTTATTGACGATGAAACACAGAAATTGCATCGAAATTAAATACAAAAGGCACAATGCCGACTTAAGTACAAGAAGGCTGACTCTTCTTACTGACTATGTTTGAACCATGCCTGTGATACTAGTTACAGATTCCGATGATTCACTTCAGGTTTACTGTATCCCTCAGACCATCTTATTGACGATGAAACACAGAAATTGCTTCGGAATAAAATACAAAAGGCACAATGCCGACTGAAGTACATGAAGACTGACTCTTCCTACTGTCTAAGTTTTGAACCATTCCTGTGACACTTGTTATAGATTCCGATGCTTCACTTCAGGTTTACTGTATCCCTCTGACCTTCTTACTGACGATGAAACATAGAAATTGCATCGGAATTAAATACAAAAAGCACAATGCCGACTTAAGTACAAGAAAACTGACTCTTTCCACTGTCTATGTTTTGAACCATTCCTGTGACACTTGTTATAGATTCCGATGCTTCACTCCTGGTTTACTGTATCCCTTGGACCTTCTTATTGACGATGAAACACAGAAATTGCATCGGAATTAAATGGAAAATGCACAATGCCGACTAAAGTACAAGAAGACTGACTCTTCCTACTGTCTATGTTTTGAACCATTCCTGTGACGCTAGTCGTAGATTCAGATGTTTTACTTCAGGTTTAATGTATCCCTTGGACCTTCTTGTTGACGATGAAACACAGAAATTGCATCGGCATTAAATACAAAAGGCACAATGCCGACTTAAGTACAAGATGACTGATTCTTCTTACTGACTATGATTTGATTCATTCCTGTGACACTAGTTATAGATTCTGATTTTTCACTCCAGGTTTACTGTATCCCTTGGACCTTCTTATTGACGATGAAACACAGAAATTGCATCGGAATAAAATACAAAAGGCACAATGCCGACTTAAGTACAAGAAGACTGACTCTTCCTACTGTCTATGTTTTGAACCATTCCTGTGACACTAGTTATAAATTCCGATGCTTGACTTCAGGTTTACTGTATCCCTCTGACCTTCTTATTGACGATGAAACACAGAAATTGCATCGGAATTAAATACAAAAGACACAATGCCGACTTAAGTACAGGAAGACTTACTTTTCCTACCGTCTATGATTTGAACCATTCCTGTGACACTAGTTATAGATTCCGATACTTCACTCCAGGTTTACTGTATCCCTTGAACCCTCTTTTTGACGATGAGACAAAGAAATAGCATTGGAAGTACAAGAATACTGACTCTTCTTACTGACTATTATTTGAACCATTCCTGTGACACTAGCTATAGATTCTGATGCTTCACTCCAGGTTTACTATATCCCTTGGACCTTCTTATTGACGATGAAACACAGAAATTGCATCGAAATTAAATACAAAAGGCACAATGCCGACTTAAGTACAAGAAGGCTGACTCTTCTTACTGACTATGTTTGAACCTTGCCTGTGATACTAGTTACAGATTCCGATGATTCACTTCAGGTTTACTGTATCCCTCAGACCATCTTATTGACGATGAAACACAGAAATTGCATCGGAATAAAATACAAAAGGCACAATGCCGACTGAAGTACATGAAGACTGACTCTTCCTACTGTCTAAGTTTTGAACCATTCCTGTGACACTTGTTATAGATTCCGATGCTTCACTTCAGGTTTACTGTATCCCTCTGACCTTCTTATTGACGATGAAACATAGAAATTGCATCGGAATTAAATACAAAAAGCACAATGCCGACTTAAGTACAAGAAAACTGACTCTTTCCACTGTCTATGTTTTGAACCATTCCTGTGACACTAGTTATAGATTCCGATGCTTCACTCCTGGTTTACTGTATCCCTTGGACCTTCTTATTGACGATGAAACACAGAAATTGCATCGGAATTAAATGGAAAATGCACAATGCCGACTAAAGTACAAGAAGACTGACTCTTCCTACTGTCTATGTTTTGAACCATTCCTGTGACGCTAGTCATAGATTCAGATGTTTTACTTCAGGTTTAATGTATCCCTTGGACCTTCTTGTTGACGATGAAACACAGAAATTGCATCGGCATTAAATATAAAAGGCACAATGCCGACTTAAGTACAAGATGACTGATTCTTCTTACTTACTATGTTTTGATTCATTCCTGTGACACTAGTTATAGATTCCGATTCTTCACTATAGGTTTACTGTATCCCTTGGACCTTCTTATTGACGATGAAACACAGAAATTGCATCGGAATAAAATACAAAAGGCACAATGCCGACTTAAGTACAAGAAGACTGACTCTTCCTACTGTCTATGTTTTGAACAATTCCTGTGACACTAGTTCTAGATTCCGATGCTTGACTTCAGGTTTACTGTATCCCTCTGACCTTCTTATTGACGATGAAACACAGAAATTGCATCGGAAGTAAATAGAAAAGGCACAATGCCGACTTAAGTACAAGAAGACTGACTCTTCCTACTGTCTATGATTTGAACCAATCCTGTGACACTAGTTATAGATTCCGATGCTTCACTTCAGGTTTAATGTATCCCATGGACCTTCTTGTTGACAATGAAACACAGAAATTGCATCGGAATTAAATACAAAAGCACAATGCCGACTTAAGTACAAGAAGACTGATTCTTCTTACTGACTAGGTTTTGATTCATTCCTGTGACACTAGTTATAGATTCCGATACTTCACTCCAGGTTTACTGCATCCCTTGAACCTTCTTATTGACGATGAGACACAGAAATAGCATTGGAATTAAATACAAAAGGCACAATGCCGACTTAAGTACAAGAATATTGACTCTTCTTACTGACTATTATTTGAACCATTCCTGTGACACTAGCTATAGATTCTGATGCTTCACTCCAGGTTTACTATATCCCTTGGACCTTCTTATTGACGATGAAACACAGAAATTGCATCGAAATTAAATACAAAGGCACAATGCCGACTTAATTACAAGAAGGCTGACTCTTCTTACTGACTATGTTTGAACCATGCCTGTGATACTAGTTACAGATTCCGATGCTTCACTTCCGGTTTACTGTATCCCTCAGACCATCTTATTGACGATGAACACAGATATTGCATCGGAATTAAATACAAAAGGCACAATGCCGACATAAGTACAAGAATACTGACTCTTCTTACTGTCTATGTTTTGAACCATCCCTGTGACACTAGTTACAAATTCCGATGCTTCATTCCAGGTTTACTGTATCCCTTGGACCTTCTTTTTTACGATGAAACACAGAAATTGCATCGGAATTAAATACAAATAGTACAATGCCGACTTAAGTACAAGAAGACTGACTCTACTTACTGACTATGATTTGAACCTTTCCTGTGACACTAGTTATAGATTCCGATGCTTCACTTCAGGTTTACTGTATTCCTTGGTGCTTCTTATTGACGATGAAACACAGAAATTGTATCGGAATGAATTACAAAAGGCACAATGCCGACTTAAGTTCTAGAAGACTGACTCTTCTTACTGTCTATGTTTTGAACCATTCCTCTGACACTAGTTATAGATTCCGATGCTTCACTCCAGGTTTAGTGTATCCCTTGGACCTTCTTATTGACGATGAAACACAGATATTGCATCGGAATTAAATACAAAAGGCACAATGCCGACTTAAGTACAAGAAGACTGACTATTCTTACTGGCTATGTTTTGAACCATTCCTGTGACACTAGTTATAGATTCCGATGCTTCACTTCAGGTTTACTGTATCCCTTGGACCTTTTTATTGACGATGAAACACAGAAATTGCATCGGAATTAAATAGAAAAGGCACAATGCCGACTTAAGTACAAGAAGACTGACTCTTCCTACTGCCTATGATTGGAACCATTCCTAAGAAACTAGTTATAGATTCCGATGCTTCACTTCAGGTTTACTGTATCCCTCTGACCTTCGCATTGACGATGAAACACCGAAAATGCATCGGAATTAAAAACAAAATTCGCAATGCCGACTTAAGTACAAGAAGACTGACTCTTCTTACTGACTATGTTTGGAACCATTCCTGTGACACTAGTTATAGATTCCGATGCTTCACTTCAGGTTTACTGTGTCCCTTGGACCTTCTTATTGACGATGAAACACAGAAATTGCATCGGAATTAAATACAAAAGGCACAATGAAGACTTAAGTACAAGAAGAGTGACTCTTCTTACTGTCTATGTTTGAACCATTCCTATGACACTAGTTATAGATTCCGAGGCTTCACTTCAGGTTTACTGTATCCAGCTGACCTTCTTATTGACAATGAAACACAGAAATAGCATTGGCATTAAATACAAAAGGCACAATGCCGACTTAAGTACAAGAATACTGACTCTTCTTACTGACTATTATTTGAAATATTTCTGTGACACTAGTTATAGCTTCCGATGATTCACTTCAGGTTTACTGTATCCCTTGGACCTTCTTATTGACGATAAAACACAGAAATTGTATCGGAATTAAATACAAAAGGCACAATGCCGACATAAGTACAAGAAGACTGACTCTTCTTACGGTCTATGTTTAGAACCATTCCTGTGACACTAGCTATAGTTTCTGATGCTTCATTCCAGGTTTACTGTATCCCTTGGACCATCTTATTGACGATGAAACACAGAAATTGCTTCGAAATTAAATACAAAAGGCACAATGCCGACTTAAGTACAAGAAGGCTGACTCTTCTTACTGACTACGTTTGAACCATGCCTGTGATACTAGTTATAGATTCCGATGCTTCACTTCAGGTTTACTGTATCCCTCAGACCATCTTATTGACGATGAAACACAGAAATTGCATCGGAATAAAATACAAAAAGCACAATGCCGACTGAAGTACAAGAAGACTGACTCTTCCTACTGTCTAAGTTTTGAACCATTCCTGTGACACTTGTTATAGATTCCGAAGCTTCACTTCAGCTTTACTGTATCCCTCTAACCTTCTTATTGACGATGAAACATAGAAATGCATCGGAATTAAATACAAAAAGCACAATGCCGACTTAAGTACAAGAAAACTGACTCTTTCCACTGTCTATGTTTTGAACCATTCCTGTGACACTAGTTATAGATTCCGATGCTTCACTCCTGGTTTACTGTATCCCTGGGACCATCTTATTGACGATGAAACACAGAAATTGCATCGGAATTAAATGGAAAAGGCACAATGCCGACTAAAGTACAAGAAGACTGACTCTTCCTACTGTCTATGTTTTGAACCATTCCTGTGACGCTAGTCGTAGATTGAGTTTTTTTACTTCAGGTTTAATGTATCCCTTGGACCTTCTTGTTGACGATGAAACACAGAAATTGCATCGGCATTAAATACAAAAGGCACAATGCCGACTTAAGTACAAGATGACTGATTCTTCTTACTGACTATGTTTCGATTCATTCCTGTGACACTAGTTATAGATTCCGATTTTTCACTCCAGGTTTACTGTATCCCTTGGACCTTCTTATTGACGATGAAACACAGAAATTGCATCGGAATAAAATACAAAAGCCACAATGCCGACTTAAGTACAAGAAGACTGACTCTTCCTACTGTCTATGTTTTGAACCATTCCTGTGACACTAGTTATAGATTCCGATGCTTGAGTTCAGGTTTACTGTGTCCCTCTGACCTTCTTATTGACGATGAAACACAGAAATTGCATCGGAATTAAATACAAAAGACACAATGCCGACTTAAGTACAGGAAGACTTACTTTTCCTACCGTCTATGTTTTGAACCATTCCTGTGACACTAGTTATAGATTCCGATACTTCACTCCAGGTTTACTGTATCCCTTGAACCTTCTTATTGACGATGAGACACAGAAATAGCATTGGAATTAAATACAAAAGGCACAATGCCGACTTAAGTACAAGAATACTGACTCTTCTTACTGACTATTATTTGAACAATTCCTGTGACACTAGCTATAGATTCTGATGCTTCACTCCAGGTTTACTATATCCCTTGGACCTTCTTATTGACGATGAAACACAGAAATTGCATCGAAATTAAATACAAAAGGCACAATGCCGACTTAAGTACAAGAAGGCTGACTCTTCTTACTGACTATGTTTGAACCATTCCTGTGACACTTGTTATAGATTCCGATGCTTCACTTCAGGTTTACTGTATCGCTCTGACCTTCTTATTGACGATGAAACATAGAAATTGCATCGGAATTAAATACAAAAAGCACAATGCCGGCTTAAGTACAAGAAATCTGATTCTTTCCACTGTCTATGTTTTGAACCATTCCTGTGACACTAGTTATAGATTCCGATGCTTCACTCCTTGTTTACTGTATCCCTTGGACCTTCTTATTGACGATGAAACACAGAAATTGCATCGGAATTAAATGGAAAATGCACAATGCCGACTAAAGTACAAGAAGACTGACTCTTCCTACTGTCTATGTTTTCAAACATTCCTGTGACACTAGTTATAGATTCCGATGCTTCACTACTGGTTTACTGTATCCCTCTGACCTTCTAATTGACGATGAAACACAGAAATTGCATCGGAATTAAATAAAAAGTCACATTGCCGACTTAAGCACAAGAAGACTGACTCTTCCTACTGTCTATGTTTTGAACCATTCCTGTGACAGTAGTTATAGATTCCGATGCTTCACTTCAGGTTTATTGTATCCCTTGGACCATCTTATTGACGATGAAACACAGATATTGCATCGGAATTATATACAAAAGGCACAATGCCGACTTAAGAACAAGAAGAGGGGCTCTTCTTACCGTCTATGTTTTGAACCTTTCCTGTGAGACCAGTTTTAGATTACGATGCTTCACCTTAGGTTTACTGTATCCCTTGGACCTTCTTATTAACGATGAAACACAGAAATTGCATCGGAAGTAAATACTAAATGCTCAAACCCGTCATAAGTACACGAAGACAGACTCTTCTTACTGTCTGTTATGAACCTACCCTGTGAGACCAGTTTTGGATTCCAGTGCTTCACCTCAGGTTTACTGTATCCCTTTGTTGTTGTTGTGGTCTTCAGTCCTGAGACTGGTTTGATGCAGCTCTCCATGCTACTCTATCCTGTGCAAGCTTTTTCATCTCGCAGTACCTACTGCAACCTACATCCTTCTGAATCTGCTTAGTGTATTCATCTCTTGGTCTCCCTCTACGATTTTTACCCTCCACGCTGCCCTCCAATACTAAATTGGTGATCCCTTGATGCCTCAGAACATGTCCTACCAACCGATCCCTTCTTCTGGTCAAGTTGTGCCACAAACTTCTCTTCTCCCCAATCCTATTCAATACTTCCTCATTAGTTATGTGATCTACCCATCGAATCTTCAGCATTCTTCTGTAGCACCACATTTCGAAAGCTTCTATTCTCTTCTTGTCCAAACTATTTATCGTCCATGTTTCACTTCCATACATGGCTACACTCCATACGAATACTTTCAGAAATGACTTCCTGACACTTAAATCAATATTGGATGTTAACAAATTTCTCTTCTTCAGAAACGCTTTCCTAGCCATTGCCAGCCTACATTTTATATCCTCTCTACTTCGACCATCATCAGTTATTTTGCTCCCCAAATAGCAAAACTCCTTTACTACTTTAAGTGCCTCATTTCCTAATCTAATTCCCTCAGCATCACCCGACTTAATTAGGCTACATTCCATTATCCTTGTTTTGCTTTTGTTGATGTTCATCTTATATCCTCCTTTCAAGACACTGTCCATTCCATTCAACTGCTCTTCCAAGTCCTTTGCTGTCTCGGACAGAATTACAATGTCATCGGCGAACCTCAAAGTTTTTATTTCTTCTCCATGAATTTTAATACCTACTCCGAATTTTTCTTTTGTTTCCTTTACTGCTTGCTCAATATACAGATTGAACAACATCGGGGAGAGGCTACAACCCTGTCTTACTCCCTTCCCAACCACTGCTTCCCTTTCATGTCCCTCGACTCTTATAACTGCCATCTGGTTTCTGTACAAACTGTAAATAGCCTTTCGCTCCCTGTATTTTACCCCTGCCACCTTTAGAATTTGAAAGAGAGTATTCCAGTCAACATTGTCAAAAGCTTTCTCTAAGTCTACAAATGCTAGAAACGTAGGTTTGCCTTTCCTTAATCTTTCTTCTAAGATAAGTCGTAAGGTCAGTATTGCCTCACGTGTTCCAGTGTTTCTACGGAATCCAAACTGATCTTCCCCGAGGTTGGCTTCTACTAGTTTTTCCATTCGTCTGTAAAGAATTCGTGTTAGTATTTTGCAGCTGTGACTTATTAAGCTGATAGTTCGGTAATTTTCACATCTGTCAACACCTGCTTTCTTTGGGATTGGAATTATTATATTCTTCTTGAAGTCTGAGGGTATTTCGCCTGTTTCATACATCTTCCTCACCAGATGGTAGAGTTTTGTCAGGACTGGCTCTCCCACGGCCGTCAGTAGTTCCAATGGAATATTGTCTACTCCGGGGGCTTTGTTTCGACTCAGGTCTTTCAGTGCTCTGTCAAACTCTTCACGCAGTATCATATCTCCCATTTCATCTTCATCTACATCCTCTTCCATTTCCATAATATTGTCCTCAAGTACATCGCCCTTGTATAGACCCTCTATATACTCCTTCCACCTTTCTGCTTTCCCTTCTTTGCTTAGAACTGGGTTTCCATCTGAGCTCTTGATATTCATACAAGTCGTTCTCTTATCTCCAAAGGTCTCTTTAATTTTCCTGTAGGCGGTATCTATCTTACCCCTAGTGAGATAGGCCTCTACATCCTTACATTTGTCCTCTAGCCATCCCTGCTTAGCCATTTTGCACTTCCTGTCGATCTCATTTTTGAGACGTTTGTATTCCTTTTTGCCTTTTTCACTTACTGCATTTTTATATTTTCTCCTTTCATCAATTAAATTCAATATTTCTTCTGTTACCCAAGGATTTCTACTAGCCCTCGTCTTTTTACCTACTTGATCCTCTGCTGTCTTCACTACTTCATCCCTCAAAGCTACCCATTCTCCTTCTACTGTATTTATTTCCCCCATTCCTGTCAATTGCTCCCTTATGCTCTCCCTGAATCTCTGTACAACCTCTGGTTCTTTCAGTTTATCCAGGTCCCATCTCCTTAAATTCCCACCTTTTTGCAGTTTCTTCAGTTTTAATCTACAGGTCATAACCAATAGATTGTGGTCAGAGTCCACATCTGCCCCTGGAAATGTCTTACAATTTAAAACCTGGTTCCTAAATCTCTGTCTTACCATTATATTATCTATCTGATACCTTTTAGTATCTCCTGGTTCTTCCATGTATACAACCTTCTTTCATGATTCTTAAACCAAGTGTTAGTTATGATTATGTTGTGCTCTGTGCAAAATTCTACCAGGCGGCTTCCTCTTTCATTTCTGTCCCCCAATCCATATTCACCTACTATGTTTCCTTCTCTCCCTTTTCCTACACTCGAATTCCAGTCACCCATGACTATTAAATTTTCGTCTCCCTTCACAATCTGAATAATTTCTTTTATTTCATCATACATTTCTTCAATTTCTTCGTCATCTCCAGAGCTAGTTGGCATATAAACTTGTACTACTGTAGTAGGTGTGGGCTTCGTATCTATCTTGGCCACAATAATGCGTTCACTATGCTGTTTGTAGTAGCTTACCCTCATTCCTATTTTCCTATTCATTATTAAACCTACTCCTGCATTACCCCTATTTGATTTTGTGTTTATAACCCTGCAGTCACCTGACCAGAAGTCTTGTTCCTCCTGCCACCGAACTTCACTAATTCCCACAATATCTAACTTCAACCTATCCATTTCCCTTTTTAAATTTTCTAACCTACCTGCCCGATTAAGGGATCTGACATTCCACGCTCCGATCCGTAGAACACCAGTTTTCTTTCTCCTGATAACGACATCCTCTTGAGTAGTCCCCGCCCGGAGATCCGAATGGGGGACTATTTTACCTCCGGAATATTTTACCCAAGAGGACGCCATCATCATGTAATCATACAGTAAAGCTGCATGCCCTCGGGAAACATTACGGCTGTAGTTTCCCCTTGCTTTCAGCCGTTCGCAGTACCGGCACGGCAAGGCCGTTTCGGTTATTGTTACAAGGCCAGATCAGTCAATCATCCAGACTGTTGCCCTTGCAACTACTGAAAAGGCTGCTGCCCCTCTTCAGGAACCACACGTTTGTCTGGCCTCTCAACAGATACCCCTCCGTTGTGGTTGCACCTACGGTACGGCTATCTGTATCGCTGAGGCACGCAAGCCTCCCCACCAACGGCAAGGTCCATGGTTCATGGGGGGACTGTATCCCTTAGACATTCTTATTGACGATGAAACACAGACATTGCATCGGAATTAAATACAAAAGGTACAATGCCGACTTAAGTGCAAGAAGACTGACTCTTCTTACTGACTATGTTTTGAACCATTCCTGAGACACTAGTTACAGATTCCGATGCTTCACTCCAGGTTTACTGTATCCCTTGGACCTTCTTATTGACGATGAAACACAGAAATTGCATCGGAATTAAATACAAACGGCACAAGGCCGTCTTAAGTACAAGAAAACTGACTCTTCTTACTGACTATGTTTTGAACCATTCCTGTGACACTAGTTATAGATTCCGATGCTTAACTTCAGGTTTACTGTATCCCTCTGACCTTCTTATTGACGATGAAACACAGATATTGCATCCGTTTTAAATACAAAAGGCACAATGCCGACTTAAGTACAAGAATACTGACTCTTCTTACTGTCTTTGTTTTGAACCATTCCTGTGACATTAGTTATAGATTCCGATGCTTCACTTCAGGTTTACTGTATGCCTTGGACCATCTTATTGACGATGAAACACAGAAATTGCATCGGAATTAAATACAAAAGGCACAATGCCGACTTAAGTACAAGAATACTGACTCTTCTTACTGTCTATGTTTTGAACCATTCCTTTGACATTAGTTATAGATTCCGAAGCTTAACTTCAGGTTTACTGTATCCCACTGACCTTCTTATTGACGATGAAACACAGAAATTGCATCGGAATTAAATACAAAAGGCACAATGCCAACTTAAGTACAAGAATACTGACTCTTCTTACTGTCTATGTTTTGAACCATTCCTGTGACTCTAGTTATAGATTCCGATGCTTCACTTCAGGTTTACTGTATCCCTTGGATCATCTTATTGACGATGAAACACAGAAATTGCATCGGAATTAAATACAAAAGTCACAATGCCGACTTCAGTACAAGATGACTGACTCTTCTTTCTGACTATGTTTAGAACCATTCCTGTGACACTAGCTATTGTTTCTGATGCTTCACTCCAGGTTTACTGTATCCCTTGGACCTTCTTATTGACGATGAAACACAGAAATTGCTTCGAAATTAAATACAAAAGGCACAATGCCGACTTAAGTACAAGAAGGCTGACTCTTCTTACTGACTACGTTTGAACCATGCCTGGGATACTAGTTATAGATTCCGACGCTTCACTTCAGGTTTACTGTATCCCTCAGACCATCTTATTGACGATGAAACACAGAAATTGCATCGGAATAAAATACAAAAAGCACAATGCCGACTGAAGTACAAGAAGACTGACTCTTCCTACTGTCTAAGCTTTGAACCATTCCTGTGACACTTGTTATAGATTCCGAAGCTTCACTTCAGCTTTACTGTATCCCTCTAACCTTCTTATTGACGATGAAACATAGAAATGCATCGGAATTAAATACAAAAAGCACAATGCCGACTTAAGTACAAGAAAACTGACTCTTTCCACTGTATATGTTTTGAACCATTCCTGTGACACTAGTTATAGATTCCGATGCTTCACTCCTGGTTTACTGTATCCCTGGGACCATCTTATTGACGATGAAACACAGAAATTGCATCGGAATTAAATGGAAAAGACACAATGACGACTAAAGTACAAGAAGACTAACTCTTCCTACTGTCTATGTTTTGAACCATTCCTGTGACGCTAGTCGTAGATTCAGATGTTTTACTTCAGGTTTAATGTATCCCTTGGACCTTCTTGTTGACGATGAAACACAGAAATTGCATCGGCATTAAATACAAAAGGCACAATGCCGACTTAAGTACAAGATGACTGATTCTTCTTACTGACTATGTTTTGATTCATTCCTGTGACACTAGTTATAGATTCCGATTTTTCACTCCAGGTTTACTGTATCCCTTGGACCTTCTTATTGACGATGAAACACAGAAATTGCATCGGAATAAAATACAAAAGGCACAATGCCGACTTAAGTACAAGAAGACTGACTCTTCCTACTGTCTATGTTTTGAACCATTCCTGTGACACTAGTTATAGATTCCGATGCTTGACTTCAGGTTTACTGTATCCCTCTGACCTTCTTATTGACGATGAAACACAGAAATTGCATCGGAATTAAATACAAAAGACACAATGCCGACTTAAGTACAGGAAGACTTACTTTTCCTACCGTCTATGTTTTGAACCATTCCTGTGACACTAGTTATAGATTCCGATACTTCACTCCAGGTTTACTGTATCCCTTGAACCTTCTTATTGACGATGAGACACAGAAATAGCATTGGAATTAAATACAAAAGGCACAATGCCGACTTAAGTACAAGAATACTGACTCTTCTTACTGACTATTATTTGAACAATTCCTGTGACACTAGCTATAGATTCTGATGCTTCACTCCAGGTTTACTATATCCCTTGGACCTTCTTATTGACGATGAAACACAGAAATTGCATCGAAATTAAATACAAAAGGCACAATGCCGACTTTAGAACAAGAAGGCTGACTCTTCTTACTGACTATGTTTGAACCATTCCTGTGACACTTGTTATAGATTCCGATGCTTCACTTCAGGTTTACTGTATCCCTCTGACCTTCTTATTGACGATGAAACATAGAAATTGCATCGGAATTAAATACAAAAAGCACAATGCCGACTTAAGTACAAGAAAACTGACTCTCTCCACTGTCTATGTTTTGAACCATTCCTGTGACACTAGTTATAGATTCCGATGCTTCACTCCTGGTTTACTGTATCCCTTGGACCTTCTTATTGACGATGAAACACAGAAATTGCATCGGAATTAAATGGAAAATGCACAATGCCGACTAAAGTACAAGAAGACTGACTCTTCCTACTGTCTATGTTTTGAACCATTCCTGCGACGCTAGTCATAGATTCAGATGTTTTACTTCAGGTTTAATGTATCCCTTGGACCTTCTTGTTGACGATGAAACACAGAAATTGCATCGGCATTATTTACAAAAGGCACAATGACGACTTAAGTACAACATGACTTATTCTTCTTAATTACTATGTTTTGATTCATTCCTGTGACACTAGTTATAGATTCCGATTCTTCACTCCAGGTTTACTGTATCCCTTGGACCTCCTTATTGACGATGAAACACAGAAATTGCATCGGAATAAAATACAAAAGGCACAATGCCGACTTAAGTACAAGAAGACTGACTCTTCCTACTGTCTATGTTTTGAACAATTCCTGTGACACTAGTTATAGATTCCGATGCTTGACTTCAGGTTTACTGTATCCCTCTGACCTTCTTATTGACGATGAAACACAGAAATTGCATCGGAAGTAAATACAAAAGGCACAATGCCGACTTAAGTACAGGAAGACTTACTTTTCCTACCGTCTATGTTTTGAACCATTCCTGTGACACTAGTTATAGATTCCGATACTTCACTCCAGGTTTACTGTATCCCTTGAACCTTCTTATTGACGATGAATCACAGAAATTGCATCGGAATTAAATAGAAAAGGCACAATGCCGACTTAAGTACAAGAAGACTGACTCTTCCTACTGTCTATGATTTGAACCAATCTTGTGACACTAGTTATAGATTCCGATGCTTCACTTCAGGTTTAATGTATCCCTTGGCCCTTCTTGTTGACAATGAAACACAAAAATTGCATCGGAATGAAATGCAAAAGCACAATGCCGACTTAAGTACAAGAAGACTGTTCTTCTTACTGACTAGGTTTTGATTCATTCCTGTGACACTAGTTATAGATTCCGATGCTTCACTACAGGTTTACTGTATCCCATGGACCTCCTTATTGGCGATGAAACACAGAGATTGCATCGGAAGTAAATACAAAAGGCACAATGCCGACTTAAGTACAAAAGGACTGACTCTTCCTACTGTCTATGCTTTCAAACATTCCTGTGACACTAGTTATAGATTCCGATGCTTCACTACTGGTTTACTGTATCCCTCTGACCTTCTAATTGACGATGAAACACAGAAATTGCATCGGAATTAAATAAAAAGTCACAATGCCGACTTAAGCACAAGAAGACTGACTCTTCCTACTGTCTATGTTTTGAACCATTCCTGTGACAGTAGTTATAGATTCCGATGCTTCGCTTCAGGTTTATTGTATCCCTTGGACCATCTTATTGACGATGAAACACAGATATTGCATCGGAATTATATACAAAAGGCACAATGCCGACTTAAGAACAAGAAGAGGGGCTCTTCTTACCGTCTATGTTTTGAACCTTTCTGTGAGACCAGTTTTAGATTACGATGCTTCGTTCAGGTTTACTGTATCCCTTGGACCTTCTTACTAACGATGAAACACAGAAATTGCATCGGGATTAAATACTAAATGCTCAAACCCGTCATAAGTACACGAAGACAGACTCTTCTTACTGTCTGTTATGAACCTACCCTGTGAGACCAGTTTTGGATTCCAGTGCTTCACCTCAGGTTTACTGTATCCCTTAGACATTCTTATTGACGATGAAACACAGACATTGCATCGGAATTAAATACAAAAGGTACAATGCCGACTTAAGTGCAAGAAGACTGACTCTTCTTACTGACTATGTTTTGAACCATTCCTGTGACACTAGTTAAGGATTCCGATGCTTCAGTTCAGTTTTACTGTTTCCCTCTGACCTTCTTATTGACGATGAAACACAGAAATTACATCGGAATTAAATACAAAAGGCACAATGCCGACTTAAGTACAAGAAGACTGACTCATCCTACTGTCTATGATTTGAACCATTCCTGTGACACTAGTTATAGATTCCGGTGCTTCACTCCAGGCTTTCTGTATCCCTTGGACCTTCTTGCTGACGATCAAACACAGAAATTGCATTTTAATTAGATACAAAAGGCACAATGCCGACTTCAGTACAAGAAGACTGACTCTTCTTACTGACTATGATTTGAACCATCGCTGAGACACTAGTTATAGTTTCCGATGCATCACTCCAGGTTTACTGTATCCCTTGGACCTTCTTATTGATGATGAAACACAGAAATAACATCGGAATGAAATACAAAAGGCACAATGCCGACTTAAGTACAAGAAGACTGACTCTTCTTACTGACTATGTTGTGAACCATTCCTGTGACACTAGTTAAAGATTCCGATGCTTCACTAAAGGTTTACTGTATCCCTCTGACCTTCTTATTGACGATGAAACACAGAAATTGCATCGGAATTGAATGAAAAGGCACAATGCCGACTTAAGTACAACAAGACTGACTCTTCCTACTGGCTATGTTTTGAACCATTCCTGTGACTCTAGTTGTAGATTCCGATGCTTTACTTCAGGTTTACTGTATCCCTTGGACCTTCTTATTGACGATGAAACACAGAAGTTGCAACGGAATTAAATACAAAAGGCACAATGCCGACTTAAGTACATGAAGTCTGACTCTTCTTACTGACTATGTTTTGAAGCATTTCTGTGACACTAGTTATAGATTCCGGTGCTTCACTTCAGGTTTACTGTTTCCCTTGGACCTTCTTATTGACGATGGAACACAGAAATTGCATCGGAATTAAATACAAAAGGCACACTGCCGAGTTAAGTACAAGAATACTGACTCTTCCTAATGTCGATGGTTTGAACCATTCCTGTGACACTAGTTATAGATTCCGATGCTTCACTTCAGGTTTACTGTATCCCTCTGACCTTCTTATTGACGATGAAACACAGAAATTGCATCGGAATTAAATAGAAAACGCACAATGCCGACTTAAGTACAATAAGACTGACTCTTCTTACCGTCTATGTTTTGAACCATTCCTGTGACACTAGTTATAGATTCCGATGCTTCTCTTCAGGTTTACTGTATCCCTCTGACCTTCTTATTGACGATGAAACACAGAAATTGCATCGGAATTAAATAGAAATGACACAATGCCGACTTAAGTACAAGAAGACTGACTCTTCTTACTGTCTATGTTTTGAACCATCCATGTGACACTCGTTATAGATTCCGATGCTTCACTCCAGGTTTACTGTATCCCTTGGACCTTCGTATTAACGATGAAACACAGAAATTGCATCGGAATTAAATAGAAAACGCACAATGCCGACTTAAGTACAAGAAGACTGACTCTTATTACTGACTATGTTTTGAACCATTCCTGTGACACTAGTTATAGATTTCGATGCTTCACTTCAGGTTTACTGTATCCCTTGGAAATTCTTATTGACGATGAAACACAGAAATTTCATCGGAATTAAATAGAAAAGGCACAATGCCGACATAAGTACAAGGAAACTGACTCTTACTACTGTCAATGCTTTGAACCATTCCTGTGACACTAGTTATAGATTCCGATGCTTCACTTCAGGTTTACTGTATCTCTCTTACCTTCTTGTTGACGATGAAACACAGAATTGCAACGGAATTAAATACAAAAAGCACAATGCCGACATAAGTACAAGAAGGCTGAATCTTCCTACTGCCTATGTTTTGAACCATTCCTGTGACACTAGTTATAGATTCCGATGCTTCACTTCAGGATAACTGTGTCCCTTGGTCCTTCTTATTGACGATTAAAGACATAAATTGCATCGGACTTAAATACAAAAGGGACAATGCCGACTTGAGAACAAGAAGGCTGACTCTTCTTACTGACTATGTTTTGAACCATTCCTGTTACAGTACTTATAGATTCCGATGCTTAAGATCATGTTTACTGTATCCCTCTGACCTTATTGACGATGAAACACAGAAATTGCATCGGAATTAAATACAAAAGGCACAATGCCGACTTAGGTACAAGAATACTGACTCTTCTTACTGTCTATGTTTTGAACCATCGATGTGACACTAGTTATAGATTCCGATGCTTCACTCCAGGTTTACTGTATCCCTTGGACCTTTTTATTGACGATGAAATACTGAAATTGCATCGGAATTAAATACAAAAGGCACAATGCCGACTTAAGTACAAGAAGACTGACTCTTCTTACTGTCAATGTTTTGAACCATCACTGTGACACTAGTTATAGATTACGATGCTTCACTCCAGGTTTACTGAATCCCTTGGACCTTCTTATTGACGATGAAACACAGAAATTGCATCGGAATTAAATCCAAAAGGCACAATGCCGACTTAAGTACAAGATGACTGACTCTTCTTACTGTCTTTGATTTGAACCATTCCTGTGACACTAGTAATAGATTCCGATGCTTCACTCCAGGTTTACTGTATCCCATGGATCTTCTTCTTGACGATGAAACACAGAAATTGCATCGGATTTAAATACAAACGGCACAATGCCGACTTAAGTACAAGAAGACTGACTCTACTTACTGACTATGGTTTGAACCTTTCCTGAGACACTAGTTATGGATTCCGATGATTCACTTCAGGTTTACTGTATCCCTTGGAACTTCTTATTGACGATGAAACACAGAAATTGCATCGGAATTAAATACAAAAGGCACAATGCCGACTTAAGTACAAGATGACTGACTCTTCTTACTGTCTTTGATTTGAACCATTCCTGTGACACTAGTTATAGATTCCGATGCTTCACTTCAGGTTCACTGTATTCCTCAGTTCTTCTTATTGACGATAAAACACAGAAATTGCATCGGAATAAATTACAAAAGGCACAATGCCGACTTAAGTACAAGAATACTGACTTCTCTTACTGTCTATGTTTTGAACTATCGCTGAGACACTAGTTATAGATTCCGATGCTTCACCCCAGGTTTACTGTATCCCTTGGACCTTCTTATTGACGATGAAACACAGAAATAGCATCGAAATTAAATACAAAAGGCACAATGCCGACTTAAGTGCAAGAAGACTGACTCTTTTACTGACTATGAGTTGAACCATTCCTGTGACACTAGTTATAGATTCCGATGCTTCACTCAAGGTTTACTGTATCCCTTGGACCTTCTTATAGACGATGAAACACAGAAATTGCATCGGAATTAAATACAATAGGCACAATGCCGACATAAGTACAAGAAGACTGACTCTTCCTACTGTCGATGGTTTGAACCATTCCTGTGACACTAGTTATAGATTCCGATGCTTCACTTCAGGTTTACTGTATCCCTCTGACCTTCTTATTGACGATGAAACACAGAAATTGCATCGGAATTAAATAGAAAACGCACAATGCCGACTTAAGTACAATAAGACTGACTCTTCTTACCGTCTATGTTTTGAACCATTCCTGTGACACTAGTTATAGATTCCGATGCTTCTCTTCAGGTTTACTGTATCCCTCTGACCTTCTTATTGACGATGAAACACAGAAATTGCATCGGTATTAAATAGAAATGACACAATGCCGACTTAAGTACAAGAAGACTGACTCTTCTTACTGTCTATGTTTTGAACCATCCATGTGACACTCGTTATAGATTCCGATGCTTCACTCCAGGTTTACTGTATCCCTTGGACCTTCGTATTAACGATGAAACACAGAAATTGCATCGGAATTAAATAGAAAACGCACAATGCCGACTTAAGTACAAGAAGACTGACTCTTATTACTGACTATGTTTTGAACCATTCCTGTGACACTAGTTATAGATTCCGATGCTTCACTTCAGGTTTACTGTATCCCTCGGACTTTCTTATTGACGATGAAACACAGAAATTTCATCGGAATTAAATAGAACAGGCACAATGCCGACATAAGTACAAGAAAACTGACTCTTACTACTGTAAATGCTTTGAACCATTCCTGTGACACTAGTTATAGATTCCGATGCTTCACTTCAGGTTTACTGTATCTCTCTTACCTTCTTGTTGACGATGAAACACAGAATGCAACGGAATTAAATACAAAAAGCACAATGCCGACGTAAGTACAAGAAGACTGAATCTTCCTACTGCCTATGTTTTGAACCATTCCTGTGACACTAGTTAAGGGTTCCGATGCTTCAGTTCAGTTTTACTGTTTCCCTCTGACCTTCTTATTGACGATGAAACACAGAAATTACATCGGAATTAAATACAAAAGGCACAATGCCGACTTAAGTACAAGAAGACTGACTCATCCTACTGTCTATGATTTGAACCATTCCTGTGACACTAGTTATAGATTCCGGTGCTTCACTCCAGGCTTTCTGTATCCCTTGGACCTTCTTGCTGACGATCAAACACAGAAATTGCATTTTAATTTGATACAAAAGGCACAATGCCGACTTCAGTACAAGAAGACTGACTCTTCTTACTGACTATGATTTGAACCATCGCTGAGACACTAGTTATAGTTTCCGATGCATCACCCTAGGTTTACTGTATCCCTTGGACCTTCTTATTGATGATGAAACACAGAAATAACATCGGAATGAAATACAAAAGGCACAATGCCGACTTAAGTACAAGAAGACTGACTCTTCTTACTGACTATGTTGTGAACCATTCCTGTGACACTAGTTAAAGATTCCGATGCTTCACTAAAGGTTTACTGTATCCCTCTGACCTTCTTAATGACGATGAAACACAGAAATTGCATCGGAATTGAATAAAAAGGCACAATGCCGACTTAAGTACAACAAGACTGACTCTTCCTAATGGCTATGTTTTGAACCATTCCTGTGACTCTAGTTGTAGATTCCGATGCTTTACTTCAGGTTTACAGTATCCCTTGGACCTTCTTATTGACGATGAAACACAGAAATTGCAACGGAATTAAATACAAAAGGCACAATGCCGACTTAAGTACATGAAGTCTGACTCTTCTTACTGACTATGTTTTGAAGCATTTCTGTGACACTAGTTATCGATTCCGGTGCTTCACTTCAGGTTTACTGTTTCCCTTGGACCTTCTTATTGACGATGGAACACAGAAATTGCATCGGAATTAAATACAAAAGGCACACTGCCGAGTTAAGTACAAGAATACTGACTCTTCTTACTGTCTATGTTTTGAACCAACCCTGTGACACTAGTTAGGGGTTCCGGTGCTTCACTTCAGGTTTACTGTATCCCTTGGACTTTCTTATTGACGATGAAACACAGAAATTGCACCGGAATTAAATAGAAAAGGCACAATGCCGACATAAGTACAAGAAGACTGACTCTTCTTACTGACTATGATTTGAACCATCGCTGAGACACTAGTTATAGATTCCGATGCTTCACTCCAGGTTTACTGTATCCCTTGGACCTCCTTATTGACGATGAAACACAGAAATAGAATCGGAATTAAATACAAAAGGCACAATGCCGACTTAAGTACAAGAAGACTGACTCTTCTTACTGACTATGGTTTGAACCTTTCCTGAGACACTAGTTATGGATTCCGATGATTAATTCAGGTTTACTGAATCCCTTGGAACTTCTTATTGACGATGAAACACAGAAATTGCATCGGAATTAAATACAAAAGGCACAATGCCGACTTAAGTACAAGATGACTGACTCTTCTTACTGTCTTTGATTTGAACCATTCTTGTGACACTAGTTATAGATTCCGATGCTTCACTTCAGGTTTACTGTATTCCTCAGTTCTTCTTATTGACGATAAAACACAGAAATTGCATCGGAATAAAATACAAAAGGCACAATGCCGACTTAAGTACAAGAATACTGACTTCTCTTACTGTCTATGTTTTGAACTATCGCTGATACACTAGTTATAGATTCCGATGCTTCACCCCAGGTTTACTGTATCCCTTGGACCTTCTTATTGACGATGAAACACAGAAATAGCATCGAAATTAAATACAAAAGGCACAATGCCGACTTAAGTGCAAGAAGACTGACTCTTTTACTGACTATGAGTTGAACCATTCCTGTGACACTAGTTATAGATTCCGATGCTTCACTCCAGGTTTACTGTATACCTTGGAATTTCTTATAGACGATGAAACACAGAAATTGCATCGGAATTAAATACAATAGGCACAATGCCGACATAAGTACAAGAAGACTGACTCTTCCTACTGTCGATGGTTTGAACCAATCCTGTGACACTAGTTATAGATTCCGATGCTTCACTTCAGGTTTACTGTATCCCGCTGACCTTCTTATTGACGATGAAACACAGAAATTGCATCGGAATTAAATAGAAAACGCACATTGCCGACTTAAGTACAATAAGACTGACTCTTCTTACCGTCTATGTTTTGAACCATCCATGTGACACTCGTTATAGATTCCGATGCTTCACTCCAGGTTTACTGTATCCCTTGGACCTTCGTATTAACGATGAAACACAGAAATTGCATCGGAATTAAATAGAAAACGCACAATGCCGACTTAAGTACAAGAAGACTGACTCTTATTACTGACTATGTTTTGAACCATTCCTGTGACACTAGTTATAGATTCCGATGCTTCACTTCAGGTTTACTGTATCCCTTGGACTTTCTTATTGACGATGAAACACAGAAATTTCATCGGAATTAAATAGAAAAGGCACAATGACGACATAAGTACAAGAAAACTGACTCTTACTACTGTCAATGCTTTGAACCATTCCTGTGACACTAGTTATAAATTCCGATGCTTCACTTCAGGTTTACTGTATCACTCTTACCTTCTTGTTGACGATGAAACTCAGAATTGCAACGGAATTAAATACAAAAAGCACAATGCCGACGTAAGCACAAGAAGACTGAATCTTCCTACTGCCTGTGTTTTGAACCATTCCTGTGACACTAGTTATAGATTCCGATGCTTCACTTCAGGATAACTGTGTCCCTTGGTCCTTCTTATTGACGATTAAAGACATAAATTGCATCGGACTTAAATACAAAAGGGACAATGCCGACTTGAGAACAAGAAGGCTGACTCTTCTTACTGACTATGTTTTGAACCATTCCTGTTACAGTACTTATAGATTCCGATGCTTAACATCATGTTTACTGTATCCCTCTGACCTTATTGACGATGAAACACAGAAATTGCATCGGAATTAAATACAAAAGGCACAATGCCGACTTAGGTACAAGAATACTGACTCTCCTTACTGTCTATGTTTTGAACCATCGATGTGACACTAGTTATAGATTCCGATGCTTCACTCCAGGTTTACTGTATCCCTTGGACCTTTTTATTGACGATGAAATACTGAAATTTCATCGGAATTAAATACAAAAGGCACAATGCAAACTTAAGTACAAGAAGACTGACTCTTCTTACTGTCAATGTTTTGAACCATCACTGTGACACTAGTTATAGATTACGATGCTACACTCCAGGTTTACTGAATCCCTTGGACCTTCTTATTGACGATGAAACACAGAAATTGCATCGGAATTAAATACAAAAGGCACAATGCCGACTTAAGTACAAGATGACTGACTCTTCTTACTGTCTATGATTTGAACCATTCCTGTGACACTAGTTATAGATTCCGATGCTTCACTTCAGGTTTACTGTATTCCTCAGTTCTTCTTATTAACGATAAAACACAGAAATTGCATCGGAATAAAATACAAAAGGCACAATGCCGACTTAAGTACAAGAATACTGACTTCTCTTACTGTCTATGTTTTGAACTATCGCTGAGACACTAGTTATAGATTCCGATGCTTCACCCCAGGTTTACTGTATCCCTTGGACCTTCTTATTGTCGATGAAACACAGAAATAGCATCGAAATTAAATACAAAAGGCACAATGCCGACTTAAGTGCAAGAAGACTGACTCTTTTACTGACTATGAGTTGAACCATTCCTGTGACACTAGTTATAGATTCCGATGCTTCACTCAAGGTTTACTGTATCCCTTGGACCTTCTTATAGACGATGAAACACAGAAATTGCATCGGAATTAAATACAATAGGCACAATGCCGACATAAGTACAAGAAGACTGAATCTTCCCACTGTCTATGTTTTGAACCATTCCTGTGACACTAGTTATAGATTCCGATGCTTAACATCATGTTTACTGTATCCCTCTGACCTTATTGACGATGAAACACAGAAATTGCATCGGAATTAAATACAAAAGGCACAATGCCGACTTAGGTACAAGAAAACTGACTCTTCTTACTGTCTATGTTTTGAACCATCGATGTGACACTAGTTATAGATTCCGATGCTTCACTCCAGGTTTACTGTATCCCTTGGACCTTTTTATTGACGATGAAATACAGAAATTGCATTGGAATTAAATACAAAAGGCACAATGCCGACTTAAGTACAAGAAGGCTGACTCTTCTTACTGTCAATGTTTTGAACCATCACTGTGACACTAGTTATAGATTACGATGCTTCACTCCAGGTTTACGGAATCCCTTGGACCTTCTTATTGACGATGAAACACAGAAATTGCATCGGAATTAAATCCAAAAGGCACAATGCCGACTTAAGTACAAGATGACTGACTCTTCTTACTGTCTTTGATTTGAACCATTCCTGTGACACTAGTAATAGATTCCGATACTTCACTCCAGGTTTACTGTATCCCATGGATCTTCTTCTTGACGATGAAACACAGAAATTGCATCGGATTGAGATACAAACGGCACAATGCTGACTTAAGTACAAGAAGACTGACTCTTCTTACTGACTATGGTTTGAACCTTTCCTGAGACACTAGTTATGGATTCCGATGATTCACTTCAGGTTTACTGTATCCCTTGGAGCTTCTTATTGACGATGAAACACAGAAATTGCATCGGAATTAAAAACAAAAGGCACAATGCCGACTTAAGTACAAGATGACTGACTCTTCTTACTGTCTTTGATTTGAACCATTCCTGTGACACTAGTTATAGATTCCGATGCTTCACTTCAGGTTTACTGTATTCCTCAGTTCTTCTTATTGACGATAAAACACAGAAATTGCATCGGAATAAAATACAAAAGGCACAATGCCGACTTAAGTACAAGAAGACTGACTCTTCCTACTGTCTATGTTTTGAACCATTCCTGTGACACTAGTTAAGGATTCCGATGCTTCACTTCAGTTTTACTGTTTCCCTCTGACCTTCTTATTGACGATGAAACACAGAAATTACATCGGAATTAAATACAAAAGGCACAATGCCGACTTAAGTACAAGAAGACTGACTCATCCTACTGTCTATGATTTGAACCATTCCTGTGACACTAGTTATAGGTTCCGGTGCTTCACTCCAGGCTTTCTGTATCCCTTGGACCTTCTTGCTGACGATCAAACACAGAAATTGCATTTTAATTAGATACAAAAGGCACAATGCCGACTTCAGTACAAGAAGACTGACTCTTCTTACTGACTACGATTTGAACCATGGCTGAGACACTAGTTATAGTTTCCGATGCATCACTCCAGGTTTACTGTATCCCTTGGACCTTCTTATTGATGATGAAACACAGAAGTATCATCGGAATGAAATACAAAAGGCACAATGAAGACTTAAGTACAAGAAGACTGACTCTTCTTACTGACTATGTTGTGAACCATTCCTGTGACACTAGTTAAAGATTCCGATGCTTCACTAAAGGTTTACTGTATCCCTCTGACCTTCTTATTGACGATGAAACACAGAAATTGCATCGGAATTGAATAAAAAGGCACAATGCCGACTTAAGTACAACAAGACTGACTCTTCCTACTGTCTATGATTTGAACCATTCCTGTGACTCTAGTTGTAGATTCCGATGCTTTACTTCAGGTTTACTGTATCCCTTGGACCTTCTTATTGACGATGAAACACAGAAATTGCAACGGAATTAAATACAAAAGGCACAATGCCGACTTAAGTACATGAAGTCTGACTCTTCTTACTGACTATGTTTTGAAGCATTTCTGTGACACTAGTTATAGATTCCGGTGCTTCACTTCAGGTTTACTGTTTCCCTTGGACCTTCTTATTGACGATGGAACACAGAAATTGCATCGGAATTAAATACAAAAGGCACACTGCCGAGTTAAGTACAAGAATACTGACTCTTCTTATTGTCTATGTTTTGAACCAACCCTGTGACACTAGTTAGTGGTTCCGGTGCTTCACTTCGGGTTTACTGTATCCCTTGGACTTTCTTATTGACGATGAAACACAGAAATTGCACCGGAATTAAATAGAAAAGGCACAATGCCGACATAAGTACAAGAAGACTGACTCTTCTTACTGGCTTTGATTTGAACCATCGCTGAGACACTAGTTATAGATTCCGATGCTTCACTCCAGGTTTACTGTATCCCTTGGACCTCCTTATTGACGATGAAACACAGAAATAGAATCGGAATTAAATACAAAAGGCACAATGCCGACTTAAGTACAAGAAGACTGACTCTTCTTACTGTCAATGATTTGAACCATCACTGTGACACTAGTTATAGATTACGATGCGTCACTCCAGGTTTACTGAATCCCTTGGACCTTCTTATTGACGATGAAACACAGAAATTGCATCGGAATTAAATCCAAAAGGCACAATGCCGACTTAAGTACAAGATGACTGACTCTTCTTACTGTCTTTGATTTGAACCATTCCTGTGACACTAGTTATAGATTCCGATCCTTCACTCCAGGTTTACTGTATCCCATGGATCTTCTTCTTGACGATGAAACACAGAAATTGCATCGGATTTAGATACAAACGGCACAATGCCGACTTAAGTACAAGAAGACTCACTCTTCTTACTGACTATGGTTTGAACCTTTCCTGAGACACTAGTTATGGATTCCGATGATTCACTTCAGGTTTACTGTATCCCTTGGAACTTCTTTTTGACGATGAAACACAGAAATTGCATCGGAATTAAATACAAAAGGCACAATGCCGACTTAAGTACAAGATGACTGACTCTTCTTACTGTCTTTGATTTGAACCATTCCTGTGACACTAGTTATAGATTCCGATGCTTCACTTCAGGTTTACTGTTTTCCTCAGTTCTTCTTATTGACGATAAAACACAGAAATTCCATCGGAATAAAATACAAAAGGCACAATGCCGACTTAAGTACAAGAATACTGACTTTTCTTACTGTCTATGTTTTGAACTATCGCTGAGACACTAGTTATAGATTCCGATGCTTCACCCCAGGTTTACTGCATCCCTTGGACCTTCTTATTGACGATGAAACACAGAAATAGCATTGAAATTAAATACAAAAGGCACAATGCCGACTTAAGTGCAAGAAGACTGACTCTTTTACTGACTATGAGTTGAACCATTCCTGTGACACTAGTTATAGATTCCGATGCTTCACTCCAGGTTTACTGTATCCCTTGGACCTTCTTATAGACGATGAAACACAGAAATTGCATCGGAATTAAATACAATAGGCACAATGCCGACATAAGTACAAGAAGACTGACTCTTCCTACTGTCGATGGTTTGAACCAATCCTGTGACACTAGTTATAGATTCCGATGCTTCACTTTAGGTTTACTGTATCCCTCTGACGTTCTTATTGACGATGAAACACAGAAATTGCATCGGAATTAAATAGAAAACGCACAATGCCGACTTAAGTACAATAAGACTGACTCTTCTTACCGTCTATGTTTTGAACCATTCCTGTGACACTAGTTATAGATTCCGATGCTTCTCTTCAGGTTTACTGTATCCCTCTGACCTTCTTATTGACGATGAAACACAGAAATTGCATCGGAATTAAATAGAAATGACACAATGCCGACTTAAGTACAAGAAAAATGACTCTTCTTACTGTCTATGTTTTGAACCATCCATGTGACACTCGTTATAGATTCCGATGCTTCACTCCAGGTTTACTGTATCCCTTGGACCTTCGTATTAACGATGAAACACAGAAATTGCATCGGAATTAAATAGAAAACGCACAATGCCGACTTAAGTACAAGAAGACTGACTCTTATTACTGACTATGTTTTGAACCATTCCTGTGACACTAGTTATAGATTCAGATGCTTCACTTCAGGTTTACTGTATCCCTTGGACTTTCTTATTGACGATGAAACACAGAAATTTCATCGGAATTAAATAGAAAAGGCACAATGCCGACATAAGTACAAGAAAACTGACTCTTACTACTGTCAATGCTTTGAACCATTCCTGTGACACTAGTTATAGATTCCGATGCTTCACTTCAGGTTTACTGTATCCCTCTTACCCTCTTGTTGACGATGAAACACAGAATTGCAACGGAATGAAATACAAAAAGCACAATGCCGACGTAAGTACAAGAAGACTGAATCTTCCTACTGCCTATGTTTTGAACCATTCCTGTGACACTAGTTATAGATTCCGATGCTTCACTTCAGGATAACTGTGTCCCTTGGTCCTTCTTATTGACGATTAAAGACATAAATTGCATCGGACTTAAATACAAAAGGCACAATGCCGACTTGAGAACAAGAAGGCTGTCTCTTCTTACTGACTATGTTTTGAACCATTCCTGTTACAGTACTTATAGATTCCGATGCTTAACATCATGTTTACTGTATCCCTCTGACCTTATTGACGATGAAACACAGAAATTGCATCGGAATGAAATACAAAATTCACAATGCCGACTTAGGTATAAGAATACTGACTCTTCTTACTGTCTATGTATTGAACCATCGCTGTGACACTAGTTATACGAGGGTCGGTCAAAAAGTAATGCCTCCCATTTTTTTTCTACTTAAAGAAATTAAGTTAAGTGAAAAATTTGAATTTGGCGCCATTCCTCAAACCTTCTTCTGCAATCCACTGCAGTAGTAACTTTCTGTGTCAACAGGTGGCAGCACAGCAGAAGTTTGTAAGATGGCCGACCTCGATGTTCGTTTGAGACAGCGTTGTGTGATTGAATTCTTGAATGCAGAAGGTGAAACGCCCATACGCATTCATGAAAGACTGAAGAAGGTGTATGGTGTTGTGACAGTGGATGTCAGCACTGTTAGACAATGGGTTCGTCGTCGTAAGGAAGCTGAAGGGCAAACACCGTTGACTGACGAAAAGCGGAGCGGCAGGCCGGTGAGTGCAGTGACTCCACACAACATTCAGCAAGTTGATGACATCATTCGTGGTGACCGTCGGGTGACTGCAGATGAAGTGTGTCGCATTATTTCTCTTAGTAAAGGCAGTGTGATCACGATTATTAAACAATGTTAACCGATCAGAATAAAGAGGCAAGGAAAACAATAGCCTCCCAACACTTGCAGCGCTTCCGTTTGGAGGGAGATGAGTTTCTGAAAAAAATTGTGACCGGGGACGAAACATGGGTGCATTTTTTTGAACCCGAATCAAAGAGGCAGTCAATGGAGTGGCGTCACACAAGCTCGCCGAGGAAGAAAAAATTCAAAACTGTGCGATCGGCAGGGAAAGTTATGGCAACAGTTTTCTGGGATACAGAGGGTGTGATTCTGGTAGATTTTCTGGAGCAGGGATGCACAATAAATTCTGTTCAATACGTCACAACCCTCAACAAACTTAAAGCACGTCTTCAGCGAGTTCGCCCAACAAAATCAATGGCAGATGTTGTTCTTTTGCATGACAATGCAAGACCACACACCAGTCGTCACACCTCTGACGAGATTGTCAAAATTGGATGGGAAGTTTTGCCTCATCCCCCATACAGCCCTGACCTGGCACCATCAGACTTCCATCTGTTCGGGCCACTAAAAGAAGCTCATCGTGGGATTCATTTTGAAGATGAGGAGGCCGTCAAAACATCCGAGCGTTAATGGCTTAGGAAGCAGAGCTGTGATTTTTACCGTGCTGGGATACATGCCCTTGCTCAAAGATGGACCAAAACTGTAGAGATGGGCGGAGATTACATTGAAAAATGACAAAATGATCCTCAATGTTGTGGTTTTCAACCTATGTAATTGCATTTAAATTTCCTGACAATTAAACGTAGAAAAAAAAATAGGAGGCATTACTTTTTGACTGACCCTTGTAGATTCCGATGCTTCACTCCAGGTTTACTGTATCCCTTGGACCTTTTTATTGACGATGAAATACTGAAATTGCATCGGAATTAAATACAAAAGGCACAATGCCGACTTAAGTACAAGAAGACTGACTCTTCTTACTGTCAATGTTTTGAACCATCACTGTGACACTAGTTATAGATTACGATGCTTCACTCCAGGTTTACTGAATCCCTTGGACCTTCTTATTGACGATGAAACACAGAAATTGCATCGGAATTAAATCCAAAAGGCACAATGCCGACTTAAGTACAAGTTGACTGACTCTTCTTACTGTCTTTGATTTGAACCATTCCTGTGACACTAGTTATAGATTCCGATGCTTCACTTTAGGTTTACTGTATCCCATGGATCTTCTTCTTGACGATGAAGCACAGAAATTGCATCGAATTTAAATACAAACGGCACAATGCCGACTTAAGTACAAGAAGACTGACTCTTCTTACTGACTATGTTTTGAACCTTTCCTGAGACACTAGTTATGGGTTCCGATGCTTCATTTCAGGTTTACTGTATCCCTTGGACCTTCTTATTGACGATGAAACACAGAAATTGCATCGGAATTAAATACAAAAGGCACAATGCCGATTTAAGTACAAGATGACTGACTCTTCTTACTGTCTTTGATTTGAACCATTCCTGTGACACTAGTTATAGATTTCGATGCTTCACTTCAGGTTTACTGTATTCCTCAGTTCTTCTTATTGACGATGAAACACAGAGATTACATCGGAATTAAATACAAAAGGCACAATGCCGACTTAAGTACAAGAAGACTGACTCATCCTACTGTCTATGATTTGAACCATTCCTGTGACACTAGTTATAGATTCCGATGCTTCACTCCAGGCTTTCTGTATCCCTTGGACCTTCTTGCTGACGATCAAACACAGAAATTGCATTTTAATTAGATACAAAAGGCACAATGCCGACTTCAGTACAAGAAGACTGACTCTTCTTACTGACTATGATTTGAACCATCGCTGAGACACTAGTTATAGCTTCCGATGCATCACTCCAGGTTTACTGTATCCCTTGGACCTTCTTATTGATGATGAAACACAGAAATAACATCGGAATGAAATACAAAAGGCACAATGCCGACTTAAGTACAAGAAGACTGACTCTTCTTACTGACTATGTTGTGAACCATTCCTGTGACACTAGTTAAAGGTTCCGATGCTTCACTAAAGGTTTACTGTATCCCTCTGACCTTCTTATTGACGATGAATCACAGAAATTGCATCGGAATTGAATAAAAAGGCACAATGCCGACTTAAGTACAACAAGACTGACTCTTCCTACTGTCTATGTTTTGAACCATTCCTGTGACTCTAGTTGTAGATTCCGATGCTTTACTTCAGGTTTACTGTATCCCTTGGACCTTCTTATTGACGATGAAACACAGAAATTGCAACGGAATTAAATACAAAAGGCACAATGCCGACTTAAGTACATGAAGTCTGACTCTTCTTACTGACTATGTTTTGAAGCATTTCTGTGACACTAGTTATAGATTCCGGTGCTTCACTTCAGGTTTACTGTTTCCCTTGGACCTTCTTATTGACGATGGAACACAGAAATTGCATCAGAATTAAATACAAAAGGCACACTGCCGAGTTAAGTACAAGAATACTGACTCTTCTTACTGTCTATGTTTTGAACCAACCCTGTGACACTAGTTAGGGGTTCCGGTGCTTCACTTCAGGTTTACTGTATCCCTTGGACTTTCTTATTGACGATGAAACACAGAAATTGCACCGGAATTAAATAGAAAAGGCACAATGCCGACATAAGTACAAGAAGACTGACTCTTCTTACTGACTATGATTTGAACCATCGCTGAGACACTAGTTATAGATTCCGATGCTTCACTCCAGGTTTACTGTATCCCTTGGACCTCCTTATTGACGATGAAACACAGAAATAGAATCGGAATTAAATACAAAAGGCACAATGCCGACTTAAGTACAAGAAGACTGACTCTTCTTACTGACTATGTTTGAACCATTCCTGTGACACTAGTTAAAGATTCCGATGCTTCACTCCAGGTTTGCTGTATCCCTTGGACCTTCTTGTTGACGATCAAACACAGAAATTGCATTGGAATTAAATACAAAAGGCACAATGCCGACTTAAGTACAAGAAGACTGACTCTTCTTACTGACTATGATTTGATCCATCGCTGAGACACTAGTTATAGTTTCCGATGCATCACTCCAGGTTTACTGTATCCCTTGGACTTTCTTATTGACGATGAAACACAGAAATAGCATCGGAATTAAATACAAAAGGCACAATGCGGACTTAAGTACAAGAAGACTGACTTTTCTTACTGACTTTGTTTTGAACCATTCCTGTGACACTAGTTAAAGATTCCGATGCTTCACTACAGGATTACTGTATCCCTCTGACCTTCTTATTGACGATGAAACACAGAAATTGCATCGGAATTGAATAAAAAGGCACAATGCCGACTTAAGTACAACAAGACTGACTCTTCCTACTGTCTATGTTTTGAACCATTCCTGTGACACTAGTTGTAGATTCCGATGCTTTACTTCAGGTTTACTGTATCCCTTGGACCTTCTTATCGACGATGAAACACAGAAATTGCAATGGAATTAAATACAAAAGGCACATTGCCGACTTAAGTACATGAAGTCTGACTCATCTTACCGACTTTAATTTGAACTATTCCTGTGACACTAGATATAGATTCCGGTGCTTCACTTCAGGTTTACTGTATCCCTTGGACCTTTTATTGACGATGAAACACAGAAAATGCATCGGAATTAAATACAAAAGGCACAATGCCGAGTTAAGTACAAGAATACTGACTCTTCTTACTGTCTATGTTTTGAACCAACCCTGTGACACTAGTTATGGGTTCCGGTGCTTCAGTTCAGGCTTACTGTATCCCTTGGACTTTCTTATTGTCGATGAAACACAGAAATTGCATCGGAATTAAATAGAAAAGGCACAATGTCGACATAAGTACAAGAAGACTGACTCTTCCTACTGTCTATGTTTTGAACCATTCCTGTGACACTAGTTATAGATTCCGATGCTTCACTTTAGGTTTACTGTATCCCTCTGACCTTCTTATTGACGATGAAACACAGAAATTTCATCGGAATGAAATAGAAAAGGCACAATGCCGACTTAAGTACATGAAGTCTGACTCTTCTTACTGACTATGCTTTGAACCATTCCTGTAACACTAGTTATAGATTCCGGTGCTTCACTTCAGGTTTACTGTATCCCTTGGACCTTCTTATTGACGATGAAACACAGAAATTGCATCGGAATTAAATACAAAAGGCACAATGCCGACTGAAGTACAAGAAGACTGACTCTTCTTACTGACTATGTTTTGAACCATTCCGGTGACACTAGTTAAAGATTCCGATGCTTCACTCCAGGATTGCTGTTTCCCTTGGACCTTCTTGTTGACGATCAAACACAGAAATTACATTGGAATTAAATGCAAAAGGCACAGTGCCGACTTAGGTACAAGAAGACTGACTCTTCTTACTGCCTATGATTTGAACCATCGCTGAGACACTAGTTATAGTTTCCGATGCATCACTCCAGGTTTACTGTATCCCTTGGACCTTCTTATTGACGATGAAACACAGATATAGCATCGGAATTAAATACAAAAGGCACAATGCCGACATAAGTACAAGAAGACTAACTCTTCTTGCTGACTATGTTTCGAACCATTTCTTGTGACACTAGTTAAAGATTCCGATGCTTCACTACAGGTTTACTGTATCCCTCTGACCTTCTTATTGACGATGAAACACAGAAAATGCATCGGAATTAAATACAAAAGGCACAATGCCGACTTAAGTACAAGACGACTGACTCTTCCTACTGTCTATGTTTTGAACCATTCCTGTGACACTAGTTATAGATTCCGATGCTTCACTTCAGGTTTACTGTATCCCTCTTACCTTTCTATTGACAATGAAACGCAGAATTGCATTGGAATTAAATACAAAAGGCACAATGCCGACTTAAGTACAAGAAGACCGACTCTTCTTACTGTCTATGCTTTTGAACCATTCCTGTGACACTAGTTATAGATTCCGATGCTTCACTTCAGGTTTACTGTATCCCTTGGACCTTCTTATTGACGATGAAACACAGAAAATTCATCGGAATCAAATACAAAAGGCACAATGCCGACTTAAGTACAAGAATACTGACTCTTCTTACTGTCTATGTTTTGAACCATCGCTAAGACACTAGTTATAGATTCCGATGCTTCACCTCAGGTTTACTGTATCCCTTGGACCTTCTTATTGACGATGAAACACAGAAATAGCATCGGAATTAAATACAAAAGGCACAATGCCGACTTAAGTGCAAGAAGACTGACTCTTTTACTGACTATGATTTGAACCATTCCTGTGACACTAGTTATAGATTCCGATGCTTCACTCCAGGTTTACTGTATCCCTTGGACCTTCTTATAGACGATGAAACACAGAAATTGCATCGGAATTAAATACAATAGGCACAATGCCGACATAAGAAAAAGAAGACTGACTCTTCCTACTGTCGATGGTTTGAACCATTCCTGTGACACTAGTTATAGATTCCGATGCTTCACTTCAGGTTTACTGTATCCCTCTGACCTTCTTATTGACGATGAGACACGGAAATTGCATCGGAATTAAATGGAAAAGACACAATGCCGACTTAAGTACAAGAAGACTGACTCTTCTTACTGTCTATGTTTTGAACCATTCCTGTGACACTAGTTATAGATTCCGATGCTTCACTTTAGGTTTACTGCATCCCTCTGACCTTCTTGTTGACGATGAAACACAGAAATTGCATCGGAATTAAATAGAAAAGACACAATGCCGACTTAAGTACAAGAAGACTGACTCTTCTTACTATCTATGTTTTGAACCATTCATGTGACACTAGTTATAGATTCCGATGCTTCACTCCAGGTTTACTGTATCCCTTGGACCTTCGTATTAACGATGAAACACAGAAATTGCATCGGAATTAAATAGAAAACGCACAATGCCGACTTAAGTACAAGAAGACTGACTCTTATTACTGACTATGATTTGAACCATTCCTGTGACACTAGTTATGGATTCCGATGCTTCACTTCAGGTTTACTGTACCCCTTGGACTTTCTTATTGACGATGAAACACAGAAATTGCATCGGAATTAAATAGAAAAGGCACAATGCCGACATAAGTACAAGAAAACTGACTCTTACTACTGTCATTGCTTTGAACCATTCCTGTGACACTAGTTATAGATTCCGATGCTTCACTTCAGGTTTACTGTATCCCTCTTACCTTCTAGTTGACGATGAAACACAGAATTGCAACGGAATTAAATACAAAAAGCACAATGCCGACGTAAGTACAAGAAGACTGAATCTTCCTACTGCCTATGTTTTTAACCATTCCTGTGACACTAGTTATAGATTCCGATGCTTCACTTCAGGATAACTGTGTCCCTTGGTCCTTCTTATTGACGATTAAAGACATAAATTGCATCGGACTTAAATACAAAAGGCACAATGCCGACTTGAGAACAAGAAGGCTGACTCTTCTTACTGATTATGCTTTGAACCATTCCTGTTACAGTACTTATAGATTCCGATGCTTAACTTCATGTTTACTGTATCCCTCTGACCTTCTTATTGACGATGAAACACAGAAATTACATTGGAATTAAATGCAAAAGGCACAATGCCGACTTAAGTACAAGAAGACTGACTCTTCTTACTGCCTATGATTTGAACCATCGCTGAGACACTAGTTATAGTTTCCGATGCATCTCTCCAGGTTTACTGTATCCCTTGGACCATCTTATTGACGAAGAAACACAGATATAGCATCGGAATTAAATACAAAAGGCACAATGCCGACATAAGTACAAGAAGACTAACTCTTCTTACTGACTATGTTTCGAACCATTCCTGTGACACTAGTTAAAGATTCCGATGCTTCACTACAGGTTTACTGTATCCCTCTGACGTTCTTATTGACGATGAAACACAGAAATTGCTTCGGAATTGAATAAAAAGGCACAATCCCGACATAAGTACAACAAGACTGACTCTTCCTACTGTCTATGTTTTGAACCATTCCTGTGACACTAGTTGTAGATTCCGATGCTTTACTTCAGGTTTACTGTATCCCTTGGACCTTCTTATTGACGATGAAACACAAAAATTGCAGCGGAATTAAATACAAAAGGCACAATGCCGACTTAAGTACATGAAGTCTCACTCTTCTTACTGACTTTATTTCGAACCATTCCTGTGACACTAGTTATAGATTCCGGTGCTTAACTTCAGGTTTACTGTATCCCTTGGACCTTCTTATTGACGATGAAACACAGATATTGCATCGGAATTAAATAGGAAAGGCAGAATGCCGACATAAGTACAAGAAGACTGACTCTACCTACTGTCTATGTTTTGAACCACTCCTGTGACACTAGTTATAGATTCCGATGCTTCTCTACAGGTTTACTATATTGCTTGGACCTTCTTATTGACGATGAAACACAGAAATTGCATCGCAATTAAATATAATAGGCACATGCCGACATAAGAACAAGAAGACGTGCTCTTCTTACAGTCTATGTTTTGAACCTTTCCTGTGAGACCAGTTTTAGATCTCGATGCTTCACTTCGGGTTTACTGTATCCCATGGACCTTCTTGTTGACGATGAAACAAAAAAATTGCATCGGAATTAAATACAAAGGACACAATGCCGACATAAGTACAAGAATACTGACTCTTCTTACTGACTATGTTTTGAACCATTCATGTGACACTAGTTATAGATTCCGATGCTTCGCTCCAGGTTTACTGTATCCCTTGGACCTTCTCATTGACGATGAAACACAGAAATTGCATCGGAATTAAATACAAAAGGCACAAAGCCGCCTTAAGTACAAGAAGACTGACTCTTCTTATTGACTATGTTTTGAACCATTCCTGTGACACTAGTTATAGATTCCGATGCTTCACTTCAGGTTTACTGTATCCCTTGGACCTTCTTATTGACGATGAAACACAGAAAATGCATCGGAATTAAATACAAAAGGCACAATGCCGACTTAAGTACAAGACGACTGACTCTTCCTACTGTCTATGTTATGAACCATTCCTGTGACACTAGTTATAGATTCCGATGCTTCACTTCAGGTTTACTGTAACCCTCTTACCTTTCTATTGACAATGAAACACAGAATTGCATTGGAATTAAATACAAAAGGCACAATGCCGACTTAAGTACAAGAAGACCGACTCTTCTTACTGTCTATGTTTTGAACCATTCCTGTGACACTAGTTATAGATTCCGATGCTTCACTTCAGGTTTACTGTATCCCTTGGACCTTCTTATTGACTATGAAACACAGGAAATGCATCGGAATTAAATACAAAAGGCACAATGCCGACTTAAGTACAAGAATACTGACCCTTCTTACTGTATATGTTTTGAACCGTCGCTGAGACACTAGTTATAGATTCCGATGCTTCATTCCAGGTTTACTGTATCCCTTGGACCTTCTTATTGACGATGAAACACAGAAATAGCATCGGAATTAAATACAAAAGGCACAATGCCGACTTAAGTGCAAGAAGACTGACTCTTTTACTGACTATGATTTGAATCATTCCTGTGACACTAGTTATAGATTCCGATGCTTCACTCCAGGTTTACTCTATCCCTTGGACCTTCTTATAGACGATGAAACACAGAAATTGCATCGGAATTATATACAATAGGCACAATGCCGACATAAGTACAAGAAGACTGACTCTTCCTACTGTCGATGGTTTGAACCATTCCTGTGACACTAGTTATGGATTCCGATGCTTCACTTCAGGTTTACTTTATTCCTCTGACCTTCTTATTGACGATGAGACACAGAAATTGCATCGGAATTAAATAGAAAAGACACAATGCCGACTTAAGTACAAGAAGGCTGACTCTTCCTACTCTCTATGTTTTGAACCATTCCTGTGACACTAGTTATAGATTCCGATGCTTCACTTCAGGTTTACTGTATCCCTCTGACCTTCTTATTGACGATGAAACACAGAAATTGCATCGGAATTAAATAGAAAAGACACAAAGCCGACTTAAGTACAAGAAGACTGACTCTTCTTACTGTCTATGTTTTGAACCATTCATGTGACACTAGTTATAGATTCCGATGCTTCACTCCAGGTTTACTGTATCCCTTGGACCTTCTTATTGACGATGAAACACAGAAATTGCAGCGGAATTAAATAGAAAAGGCACAATGCCGACTTAAGTACATGAAGTCTCACTCTTCTTACTGACTTTATTTTGAACCATTCCTGTGACACTAGTTATAGATTCCGGTGCTTAACTTCAGGTTTACTGTATCCCTAGGACCTTCTTATTGACGATGAAACACAGATATTGCATCGGAATTAAATAGGAAAGGCAGAATGCCGACATAAGTACAAGAAGACTGACTCTACCTACTGTCTATGTTTTGAACCACTCCTGTGACACTAGTTATAGATTCCGATGCTTCTCTACAGGTTTACTATATTGCTTGGACCTTCTTATTGACGATGAAACACAGAAATTGCATCGCAATTAAATATAATAGGCACATGCCGACTTAAGAACAAGAAGACGTGCTCTTCTTACAGTCTATGTTTTGAACCTTTCCTGTGAGACCAGTTTTAGATCTCGATGCTTCACTTCGGGTTTACTGTATCCCATGGACCTTCTTGTTGACGATGAAACAAAAAAATTGCATCGGAATTAAATACAAAGGACACAATGCCGACATAAGTACAAGAATACTGACTCTTCTTACTGACTATGTTTTGAACCATTCATGTGACACTAGTTATAGATTCCGATGCTTCGCTCCAGGTTTACTGTATCCCTTGGACCTTCTCATTGACGATGAAACACAGAAATTGCATCGGAATTAAATACAAAAGGCACAAAGCCGCCTTAAGTACAAGAAGACTGACTCTTCTTATTGACTATGTTTTGAACCATTCCTGTGACACTAGTTATAGATTCCGATGCTTCACTTCAGGTTTACTGTATCCCTTGGACCTTCTTATTGACGATGAAACACAGAAAATGCATCGGAATTAAATACAAAAGGCACAATGCCGACTTAAGTACAAGACGACTGACTCTTCCTACTGTCTATGTTATGAACCATTCCTGTGACACTAGTTATAGATTCCGATGCTTCACTTCAGGTTTACTGTATCCCTCTTACCTTTCTATTGACAATGAAACACAGAATTGCATTGGAATTAAATTCAAAAGGCACAATGCCGACTTAAGTACAAGAAGACCGACTCTTCTTACTGTCTATGTTTTGAACCATTCCAGTGACACTAGTTATAGATTCCGATGCTTCACTTCAGGTTTACTGTATCTCTTGGACCTTCTTATTGACTATGAAACACAGAAAATGCATCGGAATTAAATACAAAAGGCACAATGCCGACTTAAGTACAAGAATACTGACCCTTCTTACTGTATATGTTTTGAACCGTCGCTGAGACACTAGTTATAGATTCCGATGCTTCACCCCAGGTTTACTGTATCCCTTGGACCTTCTTATTGACGATGAAACAAAGAAATAGCATCGGAATTAAATACAAAAGGCACAATGCCGACTTAAGTGCAAGAAGACTGACTCTTTTACTGACTATGATTTGAATCATTCCTGTGACACTAGTTATAGATTCTGATGCTTCACTCCAGGTTTACTCTATCCCTTCGACCTTCTTATAGACGATGAAACACAGAAATTGCATCGGAATTAAATACAATAGGCACAATGCCGACATAAGTACAAGAAGACTGACTCTTCCTACTGTCGATGGTTTGAACCATTCCTGTGACACTAGTTATGGATTCCGATGCTTCACTTCAGGTTTACTGTATTCCTCTGACCTTCTTATTGACGATGAGACACAGAAATTGCATCGGAATTAAATAGAAAAGACACAATGCCGACTTAAGTACAAGAAGACTGACTCTTCCTACTCTCTATGTTTTGAACCATTCCTGTGACACTAGTTATAGATTCCGATGCTTCACTTCAGGTTTACTGTATCCCTCTGACCTTCTTATTGACGATGAAACACAGAAATTGCATCGGAATTAAATAGAAAAGACACAATGCCGACTTAAGTACATGAAGACTGACTCTTCTTACTGACCATGTTTTGAACCTTTCCTGAGACACTACTTATAGATTCCGATGCTTCACTTCAGGTTTACTGTATCCCTTGGACCTTCTTATGGACGATGAAACACAGAAATTGCATCGGAATTAAATCCAAAAGGCACAATGCCGACTTAAGTACAAGATGACTGACTCTTCTTATTGTCTTTGATTTGAACCATTCCTGTGGCACTAGTTATAGATTCCGATGCTTCACTTCAGGTTTACTGTATTCCTCAGTTCTTCTTATTGACGATAAAACACAGAAATTGCATCGGAATAAAATACAAAAGGCACAATGCCGACTTAAGTACAAGAAGACTGACTCTTCCTACTGTCTATGTTTTGAACCATTCCTGTGACACTAGTTAAGGATTCTGATGCTTCACTTCAGGTTTACTGTTTCCCTCTGACCTTCTTATTGACGATGAAACACAGAAATTGCATCGGAATTAAATACAAAAGGCACAATGCTGACTTGAGAACAAGATGACTGACTCTTCTTACTGACTATGTTTTGAACCATTCCTGTGACAGTAGTTATAGATTCCGATGCTTAACTTCAGGTTTCCTGTATCCCTCTGACCACGTTATTGACGATGAAACACAGAAATTGCATCGGAATTAAATACAAAAGGAACAATGCCGACTGAAGTACAAGAAGACTGACTCTTCTTGCTGTCTATGTTTTGAACCATTCCTGTGACACTAGTTATAGATTCCGATGCTTCACTTCAGGTATACTGTATCCCTGTGACCTTCTTATTGCGATGAAACACAGAAATTACATCGGAATTAAATACAAAAGTCACAATCCCGACTTAAGTACAAGAAGACTAACTCTTCTTACTGACTATGTTTTGAACCATTCCTGTGACACTAGTTAAAGATTCCGATGCTTCACTAGAGGTTTACTGTATCCCTCTGACTTTCTTATTGACGATGAAACACAGAAATTGCATCGGAATTGAATAAAAAGGCACAATCCCGACTTAAGTACAACAAGACTGACTCTTCCTACTGTCTATGCTTTGAACCATTCCTGTGACACTAGTTATAGATTCCGGTGCTTCGCTTCAGGTTTACTGTATCCCTTGGACCTTCGTATTGACGATGAAACACAGAAATTGCATCGGATTTAAATACAAACGGCACAATGCCGACTTAAGTACAAGAAGACTGACTCTTCTTACTGTCTATGTTTTGAACCATTCCTGTGACACTAGTTATAGATTCCGGTGCTTCACTTCAGGTTTACTGTATCCCTTGGACCTTCGTATTGACGATGAAACACAGAAATTGCAACGGAGTTAAATAGAAAAGGCACAATGCCGACTTAAGTACATGAAGTCTGACTATTCTTACTGACTTTGTTTTGAACCATTCCTGTGACACTAGTTAGTCATTCCGGTGCTTCACATCAGGTTTACTGTATCCCTTGGACCTTCTTATTGACGATGAAACACAGAAATTGCATCGGAATTAAATACAAAAGTCACAATGCCGAGTTAAATACAAGAATACTGACTCTTCTTACTGTCTATGTTTTGAACCAACCCTGTGACACTAGTTATGGGTTCCGGTGCTTCACTTCAGGTTTACTGTATCCCTTGGACCTTCTTATTGACGATGAAACACAGAAATTGCATCGGAATTAAATACAAAAGTCACAATGCCGAGTTAAATACAAGAATACTGACTCTTCTTACTGTCTATGTTTTGAACCAACCCTGTGACACTAGTTATGGGTTCCGGTGATTCACTTCAGGTTTACTGTATCCCTCGGACTTTCTTATTGACGATGAAACACAGAAATTGCATCGGAATTAAATAGAAAAGGCACAATGCCGACATACGTACAAGAAGGCTGACTCTTCCTACTGTCTATGTTTTGAACCATTCCTGTGACACTAGTTATAGATTATGATACTTCACTTCAGGTTTACTGTATCCCTCCGACCTTCTTATTGACGATGAAACACAGAAATTGCAACGGAATTAAATACAAAAGGCAAAATGCCGACTTAAGTACATGAAGTATGACTATGCTTTGAACCATTCCTGTGACACTAGTTATAGATTCCGGTGCTTCACTTCAGGTTTACTGTATCCCTTGGACCTTCTTATTGACGATGAAACACAGAAATTGCATCGGATTTAAATACAAATGGCACAATGCCGAGTTATGTACGAGAATACTGACTCTTCTTCCTGTCTATGTTTTGAACCAACCTTGTGACACTAGTTATGGGATCCGGTGCTTCACTTCAGGTTTGCTGTATCCCTTGGACTTTCGTATTGACGATGAAACACAGAAATTGCATCGGAATTAAATAGAAAAGGCACAATGCCGACATAAGTACAAAATGACTGACTCTTCTTACTGTCTTTGATTTGAACCATTCCTGTGACACTAGTTATGGATTCCGATGCTTCACTCCAGGTTTACTGTATCCCATGGATCTTCTTCTTGACGATGAAACACAGAAATTGCATCGGAATTAAATACATAAGGCACAATGCCGACTTAAGTACATGAAGACTGACTCATCCTACTGTCTATGATTTGAACCATTCCTGTGACACTAGTTATAGATTCCGATGCTTCACTCCAGGTTTGCTGTATCCCTTGGACCTTCTTGTTGACGATCAAACACAGAAATTGCATTGGAATTAAATACAAAAGGCACAATGCCGTCTTAAGTACAAGAAGACTGACTCTTCTTACTGACTATGATTTGAACCATCGCTGAGACACTAGTTATAGTTTCCGATGCATCACTCCAGGTTTACTGTATCGCTTGGACCTTCTTATTGATGATGAAACACAGAAATACCATTGGAATGAAATACAAAAGGCACAATGCCGACTTAAGTACAAGAAGACTGACTCTTCTTGCTGACTATGTTTTGAACCATTCCTGTGACACTAGTTAAAGATTCCGATGCTTCACTACAGGTTTACTGTATCCCTCTGACCATCTTATTGACGATGAAACACAGAAATTGCATCGGAATTGAACAAAAAGGCACAATGCCGACTTAAGTACAACAAGACTGACTCTTCCCACTGTCTATGTTTTGAACCACTCCTGTGACACTAGTTGTAGATTCCGATGCTTTACTTCAGGTTTACTGTATACCTTGGACCTTCTTATAGACGATGAAACACAGAAAATGCAACGGAATTAAATACAAAAGGCACAATGCCGACTTAAGTACATGAAGTCTGACTCTTCTTACTGACTATGTTTTGAACCATTCCTGTGACACTAGTTATAGATTCCGGTGCTTCACTTCAGGTTTACTGTATCCCTTGGACCTTCTTATTGACGATGAAACACAGAAATTGCATCGGAATTAAATACAAAAGTCACAATGCCGAGTTAAATACAAGAATACTGACTCTTCTTACTGTCTATGTTTTGAACCAACCCTGTGACACTAGTTATGGGTTCCGGTGCTTCACTTCAGGTTTACTGTATCCCTTGGACCTTCTTATTGACGATGAAACACAGAAATTGCATCGGAATTAAATACAAAAGTCACAATGCCGAGTTAAATACAAGAATACTGACTCTTCTTACTGTCTATGTTTTGAACCAACCCTGTGACACTAGTTATGGGTTCCGGTGATTCACTTCAGGTTTACTGTATCCCTCGGACTTTCTTATTGACGATGAAACACAGAAATTGCATCGGAATTAAATAGAAAAGGCACAATGCCGACATACGTACAAGAAGGCTGACTCTTCCTACTGTCTATGTTTTGAACCATTCCTGTGACACTAGTTATAGATTATGATACTTCACTTCAGGTTTACTGTATCCCTCCGACCTTCTTATTGACGATGAAACACAGAAATTGCATCGGAATTAAATACAAAAGTCACAATGCCGAGTTAAATACAAGAATACTGACTCTTCTTACTGTCTATGTTTTGAACCAACCCTGTGACACTAGTTATGGGTTCCGGTGCTTCACTTCAGGTTTACTGTATCCCTTGGACCTTCTTATTGACGATGAAACACAGAAATTGCATCGGAATTAAATACAAATGGCACAATGCCGAGTTATGTACGAGAATACTGATTCTTCTTCCTGTCTATGTTTTGAACCAACCTTGTGACACTAGTTATGGGATCCGGTGCTTCACTTCAGGTTTACTGTATCCCTTGGACTTTCGTATTGACGATGAAACACAGAAATTGCATCGGAATTAAATAGAAAAGGCACAATGCCGACATAAGTACAAAATGACTGACTCTTCTTACTGTCTTTGATTTGAACCATTCCTGTGACACTAGTTATGGATTCCGATGCTTCACTCCAGGTTTACTGTATCCCATGGATCTTCTTCTTGACGATGAAACACAGAAATTGCATCGGAATTAAATACATAAGGCACAATGCCGACTTAAGTACATGATGACTGACTCATCCTACTGTCTATGATTTGAACCATTCCTGTGACACTAGTTATAGATTCCGATGCTTCACTCCAGGTTTGCTGTATCCCTTGGACCTTCTTGTTGACGATCAAACACAGAAATTGCATTGGAATTAAATACAAAAGGCACAATGCCGTCTTAAGTACAAGAAGACTGACTCTTCTTACTGACTATGATTTGAACCATCGCTGAGACACTAGTTATAGTTTCCGATGCATCACTCCAGGTTTACTGTATCGCTTGGACCTTCTTATTGATGATGAAACACAGAAATACCATTGGAATGAAATACAAAAGGCACAATGCCGACTTAAGTACAAGAAGACTGACTCTTCTTGCTGACTATGTTTTGAACCATTCCTGTGACACTAGTTAAAGATTCCGATGCTTCACTACAGGTTTACTGTATCCCTCTGACCATCTTATTGACAATGAAACACAGAAATTGCATCGGAATTGAACAAAAAGGCACAATGCCGACTTAAGTACAACAAGACTGACTCTTCCCACTGTCTATGTTTTGAACCATTCCTGTGACACTAGTTGTAGATTCCGATGCTTTACTTGAGGTTTACTGTATCCCTTGGACTTTCTTATTGACGATGAAACACCGAAATTGCATCGGAATTAAATAGAAAAGGCACAATGCCGACATAAGTACATGAAGACTGACTCTTCCTACAGTCTATGTTTTGAACCATTCCTGTGACACTAGTTATAGTTTCCGATGCTTCACTTCAATATTACTGTATCCCTTGGACCTTCTTATTGACGATTAAAGACATAAATTGCATCGGAATTAAATACAAGAGGCACAATGCCGACTTGAGAACAAAATGACTGACACTTCTTACTGACTATGTTTTGAACCATTCCTGTGACAGTAGTTAAAGATTCCGATGCTTCAGTACAGGATTACTGTATCCCTCTGACCTTCTTATTGACGATAAAACACAGAAATTGCATCGGAATTGAATAAAATGGCACAATGCCGACTTAAGTACAACAAGACTGACTCTTCCTACTGTCTATGATTTGAACCATTCCTGTGACACTAGTTAAAGATTCCGATGCTTCACTCCAGGTTTGCTGTATCCCTTGGACCTTCTTGTTGACGATCAAACACAGAAATTGCATTGGAATTAAATACAAAAGGCACAATGCCGACTTAAGTAGAAGAAGACTGACTCTTCTTACTGACTATGATTTGAACCATCGCTGAGACACTAGTTATAGTTTCCGATGTTCACTCCAGGTTTACTGTATCCCTTGGACCTTCTTATTGACGATTAAACACAGAAATAGCATCGGAATGAAATACAAAAGGCACAATGCCGACTTAAGTACAAGAGGACTGACTCTTCTTACTGACTATGTTTTGAACCATTCCTGTGACACTAGTTAAAGATTCCGATGCTTCAGTACAGGATTACTGTATCCCTCTGACCTTCTTATTGACGATAAAACACAGAAATTGCATCGGAATTGAATAAAATGGCACAATGCCGACTTAAGTACAACAAGACTGACTCTTCCTACTGTCTATGATTTGAACCATTCCTGTGACACTAGTTGTAGATTCCGATGCTTTACTTCAGGTTTACTGTATCCCTTGCACCTTCTTATTGACGATGAAACACAAAAATTGCAACGGAATTAAATACAAAAGGCACACTGCCGACTTAAGTACATGAAGTCTGACTCATCTTACCTACTTTGATTTGAACTATTCCTGTGACACTAGTTATAGATTCCGGTGCTTCACTTCAGGTTTACTGTATCCCTTGGACCTTCATATTGACGATGAAACACAGAAATTGCATCGGAATTAAATACAAAAGGCACAATGCCGAGTTAAGTACAAGAATACTGACTCTTCTTACTGTCTATGTTTTGAACCAACCCTGTGACACTAGTTATGGGTTCCGGTGCTTCACTTCAGGCTTACTGCGTCCCTTGGACTTTCTTATTGTCGATGAAACACAGAAATTGCATCGGAAATAAATAGAAAAGGCACAATGCCGATATAAGTACAAGAAGACTGACTCTTCCTACTGTCTATGTTTTGAACCATTCCTGTGTCACTAGTTATCGATTCCGATGCTTCACTTCAGGTTTACTGTATCCCGCTGACATTCTTATTGACGATGAAACACAGAAATTGCATCAGAATTAAATAGAAAAGGCACAATGCCGACTTAAGTACATGAAGTCTGACTCTTCTTACTGACTATGTTTTGAACCATTCCTGTGACACTAGATATAGATTCCGGTGCTTCACTTCAGGTTTACTGTATCCCTTGGACCTTCTTATTGACGATGAAACACAGAAATTGCATCGGAATTAAATACAAAAGGAACAATGCCGACTGAAGTACAAGAAGACTGACTCTTCTTACTGTCTATGTTTTTGAACCATTCCTGTGACACTAGTTATAGATTCCGATGCTTCACTTCAGGTATACTGTATCCCTGTGACATTCTTATTGCTATGAAACACAGAAATTGCATCAGAATTAAATACAAAAGTCACAATGCCGACTTAAGTACAAGAAGACTAACTCTTCTTACTGACTATGTTTTGAACCATTCCTGTGACACTAGTTAAAGATTCCGATGCTTCACTACAGGTTTACTGTATCCCTCTGACTTTCTTATTGACGATGAAACACAGAAATTGCATTGGAATTGAATAAAAAGGCACAATCCCGACTTAAGTACAACAAGACTGACTCTTCCTACTGTCTATGCTTTGAACCATTCCTGTGACACTAGTTGTAGATTCCGATGCTTTACTTCAGGTTTACTGTATCCCTTGGACCTTCGTATTGACGATGAAACACAGAAATTGCAACGGAATTAAATACAAAAGGCACAATGCCGACTTAAGTACATGAAGTCTGACTCTTCTTACTGACTTTGTTTTGAACCATTCCTGTGACACTAGTTATACACTCCGGTGCTTCACTTCAGGTTTACTGTATCCCTTGGACCTTCTTATTGACAATGAAACACAGAAATTGCATCGGAATTAAATACAAAAGTCACAATGCCGAGTTAAATACAAGAATACTGACTCTTCCTACTGTCTATGTTTTGAACCATTCCTGTGACACTAGTTATAGATTATGATGCTTCACTTCAGGTTTACTGTATTCCTCCGACCTTCTTATTGACGATGAAACACAGAAATTGCAACGGAATTAAATACAAAAGGCAAAATGCCGACTTAAGTACATGAAGTATGACTATGCTTTGAACCATTCCTGTGACACTAGTTATAGATTCCGGTGCTTCACTTCAGGTTTACTGTATCCCTTAGACCTTCTTATTGACGATGAAACACAGAAATGGCATCGGAATTAAATACAAATGGCACAATGCCGAGTTATGTACAAGAATACTGACTCTTCTTCCTGTCTATGTTTTGAACCAACCTTGTGAGACTAGTTATGGGATCCGGTGCTTCACGTCAGGTTTACTGTATCCCTTGGACTTTCTTATTGACGATGAAACACAGAAATTGCATCGGAATTAAATAGAAAAGGCACAGTGCCGACATAAGTACAAAATGACTGACTCTTCTTACTGTCTTTGATTTGAACCATTCCTGTGACACTAGTTATAGATTCCGATGCTTCACTCCAGGTTTACTGTATCCCATGGATCTTCTTCTTGACGATGAAACACAGAAATTGCATCGGAATTAAATACATAAGGCACAATGCCGACTTAAGTACATGAAGACTGACTCATCCTACTGTCTATGATTTGAACCATTCCTGTGACACTAGTTATAGATTCCGATGCTTCACTCCAGGTTTGCTGTATCCCTTGGACCTTCTTGTTGACGATCAAACACAGAAATTGCATTGGAATTAAATACAAAATGCACAATGCCGACTTAAGTACAAGAAGACTGACTCTTCTTACTGACTATGATTTGAACCATCGCTGAGACAATAGTTATAGTTTCCGACGCACCACTCCAGGTTTACTGTATCCCTTGGACCTTCTTATTGATGATGAAACACAGAAATAGCATTGGAATGAAATACAAAAGGCACAATGCCGACTTAAGTACAAGAAGACTGACTCTTCTTAGTGACTATGTTTTGAACCATTCCTGTGACACTAGTTAAAGATTCCGATGCTTCACTACAGTTTTACTGTATCCCTCTGACCTTCTTATTGACGATGAAACACAGAAATTGCATCGGAATTGAATAAAAAGGCACAATGCCGACTTAAGTACAACAAGACTGACTCTTCCTACTGTCTATGTTTTGAACCATTCCTGTGACACTAGTTGTAGATTCCGATGCTTTACTTCAGGTTTACTGTATACCTTGGACCTTCTTATAGACGATGAAACACAGAAAATACAACGGAATTAAATACAAAAGGCACAATGCCGACTTAAGTACATGAAGTCTGACTCTTCTTACTGACTATGTTTTCAACCATTCCTGTGACACTAATTATAGATTCCGGTGCTTCACTTCAGGTTTACTGTATCCCTTAGAACTTCTTATTGACGATGAAACACAGAAACTGCATCGGAATTGAATAGAAAAGGAACAATGCCGAGTTAAGTACAAGAATACTGACTCTTCTTACTGTCTATGTTTTGAACCAACCCTGTGACACTAGTTATGGGTTCCGGTGTTTCACTTCAGGTTTACTGTATCCCTTGGACTTTCTTATTGACGATGAAACACCGAAATTGCATCGGAATTAAATAGAAAAGGCGCAATGCCGACATAAGTACAAGAAGACTGACTCTTCCTACAGTCAATGTTTTGAACCATTCCTGTGACACTAGTTATAGTTTCCGATGCTTCACTTCAGTATTACTGTATCCCTTGGACCTTCTTATTGACGATTAAAGACATAAATTGCATCGCAATTAAATACAAGAGGCACAATGCCGACTTGAGAACAAAATGACTGACACTTCTTACTGACTATGTTTTGAACCATTCCTGTGACAGTAGTTATAGATTCCGATGCTTAACTTCAGGTTTCCTTGATCCCTCTGACCACCTTATTGACGATGAAACACAGAAATTGCATCGGAATTAAATACAAAAGGCACAATGCCGACCTAGGTACAAGAATACTGACTCTTCCTACTGCCTATGTTTTGAACCATCGCTGAGACACTAGTTATAGTTTCCGATGCATCACTCCAGGTTGACTGTATGCCTTGGACCTTCTTATTGACGATGAAACACAGAAATAGCATCGGAATAAAATACAAAAGGCACAATGCCGACTTAAGTACAAGAAGACTGACTCTTCTTACTGACTATGTTTTGAACCATTCCTGTGACACTAGTTAAATATTCCGATGCTTCACTACAGGTTTACTGCATCCCTCTGACCTTCTTATTGACGATGAAACACAGAAATTGCATCGGAATTGAATAAAAAGGCACAATGCCGACTTAAGTACAACAAGACTGACTCTTCCTACTGTCTATGCTTTGAACCATTCCTGTGACACTAGTTGTAGATTCCGATGCTTTACTTCAGGTTTACTGTATCCCTTGGACCTTTTTATTGACGATGAAACACAGAAATTAAACGGAATTAAATACAAAATGCACAATGCCGACTTAAGTACATGAAGTCTGACTCTTCTTAGAGACTTTGTTTTAAACCATTCCTCAGACACTAGGTGTAGATTCCGGTGCTTCACTTCAGGTTTACTGTATCCCTTGGACCTTCTTATTGACGATGAAACACAGAAATTGCATCGGAATTAAATACAAAAGGCACAATGCCGAGTTAAGTACAAGAATACTGACTCTTCTTACTGTCTATGTTTTGAACCAACCCTGTGACACTAGTTATGGATTCCGGTGCTTCACTTCAGGTTTACTGTATCGCTTGGACTTTCTTATTGACGATGAAACACAGAAATTGCATCGGAATTAAATACAAAAGGCACAATGCCGACTTGAGAACAAGATGACTGACTCTTCTTACTGACTATGCTTTGATCCATTCCCGTGACAGTAGTTATAGAGTCCCATGCTTAACTTCAGGTTTACTGTATCTCTCTGACCACCTTATTGACGATGAAACACAGAAATTGCATCGGAATTAAATACAAAAGGCACAATGCCGACCTAGGTACAAGAATACTGACTCTTCTTACTGTCTATGTTTTGAACGATCTCTGTAACACTAGTTATAGATTCCGATGCCTCACTCCAGGTTTACTGAAGCCCTTGGACCTTCTTATTGACGAAGAAACACAGAAATTGCATCGGAATTAAATACAAAAGGCACAATGCCGACTTAAGTACAAGATAACTGACTCTTCTTACTGACTATATTTTGAACCTTTCCTGTGACACTAGTTATAGATTCCGATGCTTCACGTCAGGTTTTATGTATCCCTTGGACCTTCTTATTGACGATGAAACACAGGTATTGGATCGGAATAAAATACAAAAGCCACAATGTCGACTTAAGTACAAGATGACTGACTCTTCCAACTGTCTATATTTTGAACCATTCCTGTGACACTAGTTATACATTCCGATGCTTCACTCCAGGTTTAGTGTATCCCATGGATCATCTTAATGACGATGAAACTCAGAAATTGCATCGGAATTAAACACAAAAGGCACAATGCCGACTTAAGTACAAGAATACTGACTCATCTTACCGTCTATGTTCTGAACCCTCACTGTGACACTGGTTATAGATTCCGATTCTTCACTCCAGGTTTACTGAAACCCTTGTACCTTCTTATTGACGATGAAACCCAGACATTGCATCGGAGTTAAATACAAAAGGTACAATGCCGACTTAAGTGCGAGAAGACTGACTCTTCTTACTGACTATGATTTTAACCATTCCTGTGACACTACTTATAGATTCCGATGCTTCACTTCAGGTTTAGTGTATCCCTTGGACCGTCTTATTGAGGCTGAAACACAGATATTTCATCGGAATTAAATACAAATGGCACAATGGCGACTAAAGTACAAGAAGACTGACTCTTCTTACTGACTATGTTTGAACCATTCATGTGACACTAGTTATAGATTCCAGTTCTTCACTTCAGGTTTACTCTATCCCTTGGACGTTCTTATTGACGATAAAACACAGAAATTGCATCGGAATTAAATACAAGAGGCACAATGCCGACTTAAATACAAGAAGACTGACTCTTCTTACTGTCTATGGTTTGAACCATCCCTGTAACACTTGTTATAGATTCCGATACTTCACTCCAGGTTTACTGTATCCCTTGGACCTTCTTATTGACGATTAAACACAGAAATTGCATCGGAATTAAATACAAAAGGCACAATGCCGACTTCAGTACAAGAAGACTGACTCTTCTTGCTGGCTATGTTTGAACCATTCATGTGACACTAGTTATAGATTCCAGTGCTTCACTTCTGGTTTACTGTATCCCTTGGACCTTCTTATTGACGATGAAACACAGAAATTTCATCGCAATTAAATACAAGAGGCACAATGCCGATTTATGTACAAGAAGACTGACTCTTCTTACTGACGATAATTTGAACCATTCCTGTGACACTAGTTATAGATTCTGAAGCTTCACTCCAGGTTTAATGTATCCCTTGGACCTTCTAATTGACGATGAAACACAGAATTTGCATCGGAATTAAATAAAAAAGGCACAATGCCGACTTAAGTACAAGAAGACTGACTCTTCTTACTGTCTATGTTTTGAACCATTCCTGTGACACTGGTAATAGATTCTGATGCTTCACTCCCGGTTAACTATATCCCTTCGACCTTCCTATTGACAATGAAATGCAGAAATTGCATCGGAATTAAATAGAAAAGGCACAATGCCGACTTAAGTACAAGAAGACTTTCTCTTCCTACTGTCTATGAGTTGAACCATTCCTGTGACACGAGTTATAGATTCTGATGCTTCACTTCAGGTTTACTGTATCCCTCTGACCTTCTTATTGACGATGAAACACAGAAATTGCATCGGAATTAAATACAAAAGGCACAATGCCGAATTAAGTACAAGAAGATTGACTCTTCTTACCGTCTATGTTTTGAACCATTCCTGTGACACTAGTAATAGATTCCGATGCTTAACTCTAGGTTTACTGTATCCCTTGAACCTTCTTATTGACGAGGAAACACAGAAATTGCATCGGAATTAAATAAAAAAGGCACAATGCCGACTTAAGTACAAGAAGTTTGACACATCTTCCTGTCTATGTTTTGAACCATTCCTGTGACACTAGTTACAGATTCCGATGCTTCACTCCAGGTTTACTGTATCCCTTGGACCTTCTTATTGACGATGAAACACAGAAATTGCATCGGAATTATTTACAAAAGGCACAATTCCGACATAAGTACAAAGAAGATTGACTCTTCTTACTGACTAGGTTTTGAACCATTTCTGTGACACTAGTTATACATTCCGATGCTTCACTTCAGGTTTACTGTATCCCTTGGACCTTCTTATTGACGATGAAACACAGCAATTGCAACGGAATTAAATAGAAAAGGCACAATGCCGACTTAAGTACAAGAAGACTGACTCTTCCTACTGTCAATGTTTTGAACCATTCCTATGACACTAGTTATAGATTCCGATGCTTCACTTCAGGTTTACTGCATCCCTCTGCCCTTCTTATTGACGATGAAACACTGAAATAGCAGTGGAATTAAATACAAAAGGCACAATGCCGACTTAACTACAAGAAGACTGATTCTTCTTCTGTCTATGCTTTGCACCATTCCTGTGACCCTAGTTATAGATTTCGATGCTTCTCTTCGGGTTTACTGTATCCCTTGGAACTTCTTATTGGCGGTGAAACACAGAAATTGCATCGGAATTAAATAAAAATGCACAATGCCGACTTAAGTACAAGAAGACTGACTCTTCTTACTGACTATGTTTTGAACCATTCCTGTGACACTTGTTATAGATTCCGGTGCTTCACTTCAGGTTTACTGTATCCCTCTGACCTTCTTATTGACGATGAAACACAGACATTGCATCGGAATTAAATACAAAAGGCACAATGCCGACTTAAGTACAAGAAGACTGACTCTTCATACTGACTATGTTTTGAACCATTCATGTGACACTAGTTATAGATTCCGGTGCTTCACTTCAGGTTTACTGTATCCCTTGGACCTTCTTATTGACGATGAAACGCAGAAATTGCATCGGAATTAAATACAAAAGGCACAATGCCGAATTAAGTACAAGAAGACTGATTCTTCTTACTGTCTATGTTTTGAACCAATCATGTGACACTAGTTATAGATTCCGATGCTTCACTCCAGGTTTCCTGTATCCCCTGCTCCTTCTTATTGAGGCTGAAACACAGAAATTGCTTCGGAATTAAATACAAAAGGCACAATGGCGACTTAAGTACAAGAAGACTGACTCTTCTTACTGACTATGTTTTGAAAAATTCATGTGACACTAGTTATAGATTCCAGTGCTTCACTTCAGGTTTACTGTATCCCTTGGAATTTCTTATTGACGATGAAACACAGAAATTGCATCGGAATTAGATACAAAAGGCACAATGCCGACTTAAGTACAAGAGGACTGACTCTTCCTACTGACTATGTTTTGATTCATTCCTGTGACACTAGTTATAGATTCTGATGCTTCACTTCAGGTTTACTGTATCCCTCTGACCTTCTTATTGACGATGAAACACAGACATTGCATCGGAATTAAATACAAAAGGCACAATGCCGACTTAAGTACAAGAAGACTGACTCTTCATACTGACTATGTTTTGAACCATTCATGTGACACTAGTTATAGATTCCGGTGCTTCACTTCAGGTTTACTGTATCCCTTGGACCTTCTTATTGACGATGAAACACAGAAATTGCATCGGAATTAAATAAAAAAGGCACAATGCCGACTTAAGTACAAGTAGACTGATCCTTCTTACTGTCTATAATTTGAACCATTCCTGTGGCACTAGTTATAGATTCCGATGCTTCACTTCAGGTTTACTGCATCCCTCTGCCCTTCTTATTGACCATGAAACACAGAAATTGCCGTGGAATTAAATACAAAAGGCACAATGCCGACTCAAGTACAAGAAGACTGATTCTTCTTCTGTCTATGTTTTGAACCATTTCTGTGCCCCTAGTTATAGATTTCGATGCTTCACTTCAGGTTTACTGTATCCCTTGGAACTTCTTATTGATGATGAAACACAGACATTGCATCGGAATTAAATACAAAAGGCACAATGCCGACTTAAGTACAAGAAGACCGACTCTTCTTACTGACTATGCTTTGAACCATTCCTGTGACACTAGTTATAGATTCCGGTGCTTCACTTCAATTTTACTGTATCCCTTGGACCTTCTTATTGTCGATGAAACACAGAAATTGCATCGGAATTAAATACAAAAAGGCCCAATGCCGAGTTAATAACAAGAATACTGACTGTTCTTACTGTCTATGTTTTGAACCAGCCCTGTGACACTAGTTATAGATTCCGATGCTTCACTCCAGGTTTTCTGTATCCCTTTCACTTTCTTATTGAGGCTAAAACACAGAAATTGCATCGGAATTAAATACAAAAGGCACAATGGCGACTTAAGTACAAGAAGACTGACTCTTCATACAGACTATGTTTTGAACCATTCATGTGACACCAGTTATAGATTCCGATGCTTCACTTCAGATTTACTGTATCCCTCTGACCTTCTTATTGACGATGAAACACAGAAATTGCATCGGAATTAAATACTAAAGGCACAATGCCGAATTAAGTACAAGAAGACTGACTCATCTTACTGTCGATGATTTGAACCATTCCTGTGACCCTGGTTATAGATTCCGATGCTTCACTCCAGCTTTAATGTATTCCTTGGACCTTCTTATTGACGATGAAACGCAGAAATTGCATCGTAATTAAATAAAAAATTCACAATGCCGACTTAAGTACAAGACGACTGACTCTTCTTACTGTCTATGCTTTGAACCATTCCTGTGGCACTAGTTATAGATTCCGGTGCTTCACTTCAGGTTTACTGTATCCCTTGGACCTTCTTTTTGACGATGAAGCACAGAAATTGCATCGGAATTATATACAAAATGCACAATGCCGACTTAAATACAAGAAGACTGACTCTTCTTACTGACTATGTTTTGAACCATTCATGTGACACTAGTTATAGATTCCGGTGCTTCACTTCAGGTTTTCTGTATCCCTTGGACCTTCTTATTGACGATGAAACGCAGAAATTGCATCGGAATTAAATACAAAAGGCACAATGCCGACTTAAGTACAAGCAGACTGCCTCTTCCCACTGACTATGTTTTGAACCATTCCTGTTACACAAGTTATAGATTCCGATGCTTCACTTCCTGTTTACTGTATCCCTTGGACCTTCTTTTTGACGATGAAGCACAGAAATTGCATCGGAATTATACACAAAATGCAAAATGCCGACTTAAATACAAGAAGACTGACTCTTCTTACTGACTATGTTTTGAACCATTCATGTGACACTAGTTATAGATTCCGGTGCTTCACTTCATTTTTTCTGTATCCCTTGGACCTTCTTATTGACGATGAAACGCAGAAATTGCATCGGAATTAAATACAAAAGGCACAATGCCGACTTAAGTACAAGAAGACTGACTCTTATTACTGACTGTGCTTTGAATCATTCCTGTGACACTAGTTATAGATTCTGATGCTTCACTTCAGCTTTACTGTATCCCTTGGACCTTCTTATTGACGATGAAACACAGAAATTGCATCGGAATTAAATACATAAGGCAGATTGCCGACTTAAGTACAAGATGACTGACTCTTCTTACAGACTATGTTTTGAACCATTCCTGTGACACTAGTTATAGATTCCGATGCTCAACTTCAGATTTACTGTATCCCTCTGACCTTCTTATTGACGATGAAACACAGAAATTGCATCGGAATTAAATACTAAAGGCACAATGCCGAATTAAGTACAAGAAGACTGACTCATCTTACTGTCGATGTTTGAACCATTCCTGTGACCCCAGTTATAGATTCCGATGCTTCACTCCAGCTTTAATGTATTCCTTGGACCTTCTTATTGACAATGAAACACAGAAATTCCATCGTAATTAAATAAAAAAGGCACAATGCCGACTTAAGTACAAGACGACTGACTCTTCTTACTGTCTATGTTTTGAACCATTCCTGTGACACTAGTTATAGACTGTAATGCTTCACTGCAGGTTTACTGTATCCCTTGGACCTTCTTATTGAAGATGAAACACAGAAATTGCATCGGAATTATATACAAAATGCACAATGCCGACTTAAATACAAGAAGACTGACTCTTCTTACTGACTATGTTTTGAACCATTCATGTGACACTAGTTATAGATTCCGGTGCTTCACTTCAGGTTTTCTGTATCCCTTGGACCTTCTTATTGACGATGAAACGCAGAAATTGCATCGGTATTAAATACAAAAGGCACAATGCCGACTTAAGTACAAGAAGACTGCCTCTTCCCACTGACTATGTTTTGAACCATTCCTGTTACACAAGTTATAGATTCCGATGCTTCACTTCCTGTTTACTGTATCCCTTGGACCTTCTTTTTGACGATGAAGCACAGAAATTGCATCGGAATTATATACAAAATGCACAATGCCGACTTAAATACAAGAAGACTGACACTTCTTACTGACTATGTTTTGAACCATTCATGTGACACTAGTTATAGATTCCGGTGCTTCACTTCAGGTTTTCTGTATCGCTTGGACCTTCTTATTGACAATGAAACGCAGAAATTGCATCGGAATTAAATACAAAAGGCACAATGCCGACTTAAGTACAAGAAGACTGACTCTTCTTACTGACTGTGCTTTGAATCATTCCTGTGACACTAGTTATAGTTTCCGATGCTTCACTCCAGGTTTACTATATCCCTTGGACCTTCTTATTCATGATGAAATACAGTAATTGTATCGGAATTAAATAGAAAAGGCACAATGCCGACTTAAGTACAAGAAGAATGACTCTTCCTACTGTCTATGTTTTGAACCATTCCTGTGACACTAGTTATAGATTCTGATGCTTCACTTCAGGTTTACTGTATCCCTCTGACCATCTTATTGACGATGAAACTCAGAAATTGCATCGGAATTAAATACAAAATGCACAATGCCGACTTAAGTTCAAGAAGACTAACTCTTCTTACTGAATATGATTTGAACCATTCCTGTGACACTAGTTATAGACTATGATGCTTCACTGCAGGTTTACTGTATCCCTTGGACCTTCTTATTGAAGATGAAACACAGAATTTGCAGCGGAATTAAATACAAAAGGCACAATGCCAACTTAAGTACAAGAATACTGACTCTTCTTACTGCCTATGATTTGAACCATCCCTGTGACACTTGTTATATATTCCGATGCTTCAATCCAGGTTTACTGTATACCTTGACCTTCTTGTTGACGATGAAACACAGAAATTGCATCGCAATTAAATAAAAAATGCACAATGCCGACTTAATTACAAGAAGAGTGACTTTTCTTACTGTCTATGCTTTTAACCATTCCTGTGACACTAGTTATAGATTCCGATGCTTCACTCCAGGTTTACTATATCCTTTGGATCTTCTTATTGACAATGAAATACAGAAATTGCATCGGAATTAAATAGAAAAGGCACAATGCCGACTTAAGTACAAGAAGACTGACTCTTCCTACTGTCTATGATTTGAACCATTCCTGTGACACTAGTTATAGATTCCGATGCTTCACTTCAGGTTTACTGTATCCCTCTGACCTTCTTCTTGACGATGAAACACAGAAATTGCATCGGAATTTAATACAAAAGGCACAATGCCGACTTAAGTACAAGGAGACTGACTCTTCCCACTGTCTATGTTTGAACCATTCCTGTGACACTAATTATGGATTCCGATGCTTCAGTTCCGGTTTACTGTATCCCTTGGACCTTCTTATTGACGATGAAACACAGAAATTGCATCGAAATTAAATAAAAAATGCACAATGCCGACTTAAGTACAAGAAGACTAACTCATCTTACTGTTTATGTTTGAACCATTCCTGGACAGTAGTTACTGATTCCGATGCTTCACTCCAGGTTTACTGTATCCCTTGGACCTTCTTATTGACGATGAAACACAGAAATTACATCGGAATTATATACGAAAGGCACAATGCCGACTTAAGTACAAGAAGACAGACTCATCTTACTGTCTATGCTTTGAACCATTCCTGTGACACTAGTTATAGATTCCGATGCTTCACTCCAGGTTTTCTGTATCCCTTTCACTTTCTGATTGAGGCTGAAACACAGAAATTGCATCGGAATTAAATACAAAAGGCACAATGGCGACTTAAGTACAAGAAGACTGACTCTTCATACTGACTATGTTTTGAACCATTCATGTGACACCAGTTATAGATTCCGATGCTTCACTTCAGATTTACTGTATCCCTCTGACCTTCTTATTGACGATGAAACACAGAAATTGCATCGGAATTAAATAGTAAAGGCACAATGCCGAATTAAGTACAAGAAGACTGACTCATCTTACTGTCGATGATTTGAACCATTCCTGTGACCCTGGTTATAGATTCCGATGCTTCACTCCAGCTTTAATGTATTATTTGGACCTTCTTATTGACGATGAAACGCAGAAATTGCATCGTAATTAAATAAAAAAGGCCCAATGCCGACTTAAGTACAAGACGACTGACTCTTCTTACTGTCTATGTTTTGAACCATTCCTGTGACACTAGTTATAGATTCCGGTGCTTCACTTCAGGTTTACCGTATCCCTTGGACCTTCTTATTGACGATGAAACGCAGAAATTGCATCGGAATTAAATACAAAAGGCACAATGCCGACTTAAGTACAAGAAGACTGACTCTTCTTACTGACTGTGCTTTGAATCATTCCTGTGACACTAGTTATAGATTCTGATGCTTCACTTCAGCTTTACTGTATCCCTTGGTCCTTCTTATTGACGATGAAACACAGAAATTGCATCGGAATTAAATACATAAGGCAGATTGCCGACTTAAGTACAAGATGACTGACTCTTCTTACAGACTATGTTTTGAACCATTCCTGTGACACTAGTTATAGATTCCGATGCTTAACTTCAGATTTACTGTATCCCTCTGACCTTCTTATTGACGATGAAACACAGAAATTGCATCGGAATTAAATACTAAAGGCACAATGCCGAATTAAGTACAAGAAGACTGACTCATCTTACTGTCGATGTTTGAACCATTCCTGTGACCCCAGTTATAGATTCCGATGCTTCACTCCAGCTTGATGAAACACAGAAATCGCATCGGAATTAAATACTAAAGGCACAATGCCGAATTAAGTACAAGAAGACTGACTCATCTTACTGTCGATGTTTGAACCATTCCTGTGACCCCAGTTATAGATTCCGATGCTTCACTCCAGCTTTAATGTATTCCTTGGACCTTCTTATTGACGATGAAACACAGAAATTCCATCTTAATTAAATAAAAAAGGCACAATGCCGACTTAAGTACAAGACGACTGACTCTTCTTACTGTCTATGTTTTGAACCATTCCTGTGACACTAGTTATAGATTTCGGTGCTTCACTTCAGGTTTACTGTATCCCTTGGACCTTCTTTTTGACGATGAAGCACAGATATTGCATCGGAATTATATACAAAATGCACAATGCCGACTTAAATACAAGAAGACTGACTCTTCTTACTGACTATGTTTTGAACCATTCATGTGACACTAGTTATAGATTCCGGTGCTTCACTTCAGGTTTTCTGTATCCCTTGGACCTTCTTATTGACGATGAAACGCAGAAATTGCATCGGAATTAAATACAAAAGGCACAATGCCGACTTAAGTACAAGAAGACTGCCTCTTCCCACTGACTATGTTTTGAACCATTCCTGTTACACAAGTTATAGATTCCGATGCTTCACTTCCTGTTTACTGTATCCCTTGGACCTTCTTTTTGACGATGAAACACAGAAATTGCATCGGAATTATATACAAAATGCACAATGCCGACTTAAATACAAGAAGACTGACTCTTCTTACTGACTATGTTTTGAACCATTCATGTGACACTAGTTATAGATTCCGGTGCTTCACTTCAGGTTTTCTGTATCCCTTGGACCTTCTTATTGAAGATGAAACGCAGAAATTGCATCGGAATTAAATACAAAAGGCACAATGCCGACTTAAGTACAAGAAGACTGACTCTTCTTACTGACTGTGCTTTGAATCATTCCTGTGACACTAGTTATAGATTCTGATGCTTCACTTCAGCTTTACTGTATCCCTTGGTCCTTCTTATTGACGATGAAACACAGAAATTGCATCGGAATTAAATACATAAGGCAGATTGCCGACTTAAGTACAAGATGACTGACTCTTCTTACAGACTATGTTTTGAACCATTCCTGTGACACTAGTTATAGATTCCGATGCTTAACTTCAGATTTACTGTATCCCTCTGACCTTCTTATTGACGATGAAACACAGAAATTGCATCGGAATTAAATACTAAAGGCACAATGCCGAATTAAGTACAAGAAGACTGACTCATCTTACTGTCGATGTTTGAACCATTCCTGTGACCCCAGTTATAGATTCCGATGCTTCACTCCAGCTTGATGAAACACAGAAATCGCATCGGAATTAAATACTAAAGGCACAATGCCGAATTAAGTACAAGAAGACTGACTCATCTTACTGTCGATGTTTGAACCATTCCTGTGACCCCAGTTATAGATTCCGATGCTTCACTCCAGCTTTAATGTATTCCTTGGACCTTCTTATTGACGATGAAACACAGAAATTCCATCTTAATTAAATAAAAAAGGCACAATGCCGACTTAAGTACAAGACGACTGACTCTTTTTACTGTCTATGTTTTGAACCATTCCTGTGACACTAGTTATAGATTTCGGTGCTTCACTTCAGGTTTACTGTATCCCTTGGACCTTCTTTTTGACGATGAAGCACAGATATTGCATCGGAATTATATACAAAATGCACAATGCCGACTTAAATACAAGAAGACTGACTCTTCTTACTGACTATGTTTTGAACCATTCATGTGACACTAGTTATAGATTCCGGTGCTTCACTTCAGGTTTTCTGTATCCCTTGGACCTTCTTATTGACGATGAAACGCAGAAATTGCATCGGAATTAAATACAAAAGGCACAATGCCGACTTAAGTACAAGAAGACTGCCTCTTCCCACTGACTATGTTTTGAACCATTCCTGTTACACAAGTTATAGATTCCGATGCTTCACTTCCTGTTTACTGTATCCCTTGGACCTTCTTTTTGACGATGAAACACAGAAATTGCATCGGAATTATATACAAAATGCACAATGCCGACTTAAATACAAGAAGACTGACTCTTCTTACTGACTATGTTTTGAACCATTCATGTGACACTAGTTATAGATTCCGGTGCTTCACTTCAGGTTTTCTGTATCCCTTGGAACTTCTTATTGACGATGAAACGCAGAAATTGCATCGGAATTAAATACAAAAGGCACAATGCCGACTTAAGTACATGAAGACTGACTCTTCTTACTGACTGTGCTTTGAATCATTCCTGTGACACTAGTTATAGTTTCCGATGCTTCACTCCAGGTTTACTATATCCCTTGGACCTTCTTATTCATGATGAAATACAGTAATTGTATCGGAATTAAATAGAAAAGGCACAATGCCGACTTAAGTACAAGAAGAATGACTCTTCCTACTGTCTATGTTTTGAACCATTCCTGTGACACTAGTTATAGATTCTGATGCTTCACTTCAGGTTTACTGTATCCCTCTGACCATCTTATTGGCGATGAAACTCAGAAATTGCATCGGAATTAAATACAAAATGCACAATGCCGACTTAAGTTCAAGAAGACTAACTCTTCTTACTGACTATGATTTGAACCATTCCTGTGACACTAGTTATAGACTGTAATGCTTCACTGCAGGTTTACTGTATCCCTTGGACCTTCTTATTGAAGATGAAACACAGAATTTGCAGCGGAATTAAATACAAAAGGCACAATGTCAACTTAAGTACAAGAATACTGACTCTTCTTACTGCCTATGATTTGAACCATCCCTGTGACACTTTTTATATATTCCGATGCTTCAATCCAGGTTTACTGTATCCCTTGACCTTCTTGTTGATGATGAAACACAGAAATTGCATCGCAATTAAATAAAAAATGCACAATGCCGACTTAATTACAAGAAGAGTGACTTTTCTTACTGTCTATGCTTTTAACCAATCCTGTGACACTAGTTATAGATTCCGATGCTTCACTCCAGGTTTACTATATCCTTTGGACCTTCTTATTGACAATGAAATACAGAAATTGCATCGGAATTAAATAGAATAGGGCACAATGCCGACTTAAGTACAAGAAGACTGACTCTTCCTACTGTCTATGTTTTGAACCATTCCTGTGACACTAGTTATAGATTCCGATGCTTCACTTCAGGTTTACTGTATCCCTCTGACCTTCTTATTGACGATGAAGCACAGAAATTGCATCGGAATTTAATACAAAAGGCACAATGCCGACTTAAGTACAAGGAGACTGACTCTTCCCACTGTCTATGTTTGAACCATTCCTGTGACACTAGTTATGGATTCCGATGCTTCACTTCCGGTTTACTGTATCCCTTGGACCTTCTTATTGACGATGAAACACAGAAATTGCATTGATATTAAATAAAAAATGCACAATGCCGACTTAAGTACAAGAAGACTAACTCATCTTACTGTTTATGTTTGAACCATTCCTGGACAGTAGTTACTGATTCCGATGCTTCACTCCAGGTTTACTGTATCCCTTGGACCTTCTTATTGACGATGAAACACAGAAATTACATCGGAATTATATACGAAAGGCACAATGCCGACTTAAGTACAAGAAGACAGACTCATCTTACTGTCTATGCTTTGAACCATTCCTGTGACACTAGTTATAGATTCCGATGCTTCACTTCAGGTTTACTGTATCCCTTGGATCTTCTTACTGACGATGAAACACAGCAAGTGCATTGGAATTATATACGAAAAGCACAATGCCGACTTAAGTCCAAGAAGACTGACTCTTCTTACTGACTATGCTTTGAACCATTCCTGTGACACTAGTTGTAGATTCCGATGCTTTACTTCAGGTTTACTGTATCCCTTGGACCTTCTTATTGACGATGAAACACAGCAATTGCATCGGAATTAAATAGAAAAGGCATAATGCCGACTTAAGTACAAGAAGACTGACTCTTCCTACTGTGTTTGTTTTGAACCATTCCTGTGACACTAGTTATAGATTCCGATGCTTCACTTCAGGTTTACTGCATCCCTCTGCCTTCTTATTGACGATGAAACACAGAAATTGCAGTGGAATTAAGTACAAAAGGCACAATGCCCTCTTAAGTACAAGAGGACTGATTCTTCTTCTGTCTATGTTTTGAACCATTCCTGTGACCCAAGTTATAGATTTCGATGCTTCACTTCAGGTTTACTGTATCCCTTGGAACTTCTTATTGACGATGAAACACAGACATTGCATCGGAATTAAATACAAAAGGCATAATGCCGACTTAAGTACAAGAAGGCCGACTCCTCATACTGACTGTGCTTTGAACCATTCCTGTGACACTAGTTATAGATTCCGGTGCTTCACTTCAGGTTTACTGTATCCCTTGGACCTTCTTATTGACGATGAAACACAGAAATTCCATCGGAATTAAATACAAATGCACAATGCCGAATTAAGTACAAGAAGACTGATTCTTCTCACTGTCTATGTTTTGAACCATTCATGTGACACTAGTTATAGATTCCGATGCTTCACTCCAGGTTTCCTGTATCCCCTGCTCCTTCTTATTGAGGCTGAAACACAGAAATTGCATTGGAATTAAGTACAAAAGGCAAAATGGCGACTTAAGTACAAGAAGACTGACTCTTCTTACTGACTATGTTTGAACCATTCATGTGACACTAGTTTTACAATCCGGTACTTCTCTTCAGGTTTACTGTATCCCTTGGACCTTCTTATTGACGATTAAACACAGAAATTGCATCGGAATTAGATACAAAAGGCACAATGCCAACTTAAGTACAAGAGGACTGACTCCTCCTACTGACTATGCTTTGAATCATTCCTGTGACACAAGTTATAGATTCTGATGCTTCACTTCAGGTTTACTGTATCCCTTGCACCTTCTTATTGACGATGAAACACAGAAATTGCATCGGAATTAAATACAAAAGGCAGAATGCCAACTTAAGTACAAGAAGACTGACTCTTCTTACTGACTATGTTTTGAACCATTCCTGTGACACTAGTTATAGTTTCCGATGCTTCACTTCAGATTTACTGTATCCCTCTGACCTTCTTATTGACGATGAAACACAGAAATTGCATCGGAATTAAATACTAAAGGCACAATGCCGAATTAGGTACAAGATGACTGACTCTTCTTACTGTCGATGTTTTGAACCATTCCTGTGACACTAGTTATAGATTCCGATGCTTCGATCTAGGTTTAATGTATTCCTTGGCCTTTTTAAAGACGATGAAACACAGAAATTGCATCGGAATTAAATAAAAAAGGCACAATGCCGACTTAAGTACAAGAGGACTGACCCTTTTTACTGTCTATGTTTTGAACCATTCCTGTGACACTAGTTATAGATTCCGATGCTTCACTCTAGGTTTACCATATCTCTTGGACCTTCTGATTGACGATGAAATGCAGAAATTGCATCGGAATTAAATAAAAAAGGCGCAATGCCGACTTAAGTACAAGAAGACTGACTCTTCTGACTGTGTATGATTGAATCATCCCTGTGACACTAGTTATAGATTCCCATGCTTCACTCCAGGTTTACTGTATCCCTTGGACCTTCTTATTGACTATGAAACACAGAAATTGCATCGAAATTATATACGAAAAGCACAATGCCGACTTAAGTACAAGAGGACTGACTCTTCTTACTGACTATGCTTTGAACAATTCATGTGACACTAGTTATAGATTCCGATGCTTCACTTCAGGTTTACTGCATCCCTCTGCCCTTCTTATTGACCATGAAACACAGAAATTGCAGTGGAATTAAATACAAAAGGCACAATGCCGACTTAAGTACAAGAAGACTGATTCTTCTTCTGTCTATGTTTTGAACCATTTCTGTGACCCTAGTTATAGATTTCGATGCTTCACTTCAGGTATACTGTATCCCTTGGAACTTCTTATTGACGATGAAACACAGACATTGCATCGGAATTAAATACAAAAGGCACAATGCCGACATAAGTACAAGAAGACTGACTCTTCATACTGACTATGTTTTGAACCATTCATGTGACACTAGTTATAGATTCCGGTGCTTCACTTCAGGTTTACTGTATCCCTTGGACCTTCTTATTGACGATGAATAGCAGAAATTGCATCGGAATTAAATACAAAAGGCACAATGCCGACTAAAGTACAAGAATACTGACTCTTCTTACTGACTATGTTTTTAATCATTCCTGTGACACTAGTTATAGATTCTGATGCTTAACTTCAGATTTACTGTATCCCTCTGACCTTCTTATTGACGATTAAACACAGAAATTGCATCGGAATTAAATACTAAAGGCACAATGCCGAATTAAGTACAAGAAGACTGACTCTTCTTACTGTAGATCTTTTGAACCACTCCTGTGACCCTAGTTATAGATTCCGATGCTTCACTCCAGCTTTAGTGTATTCCTTGGACCTTCTTATTGACGATGAAACACAGAAATTACATCGGAATTAAATAAAAAAGGCACAATGCCGACTTAAGTACAAGAAGACCGACTCTTCTTACTGACTATGTTTTGAACCATTCCTGTGACACTAGTTATAGATTCAGGTGCTTCACTTCAGGTTTACTGTATCCCTTGGACCTTCTTATTGACGATGAAACACAGAAATTACATCGGAATTAAATACAAAAAGCACAATGCCGAGTTAATAACAAGAATACTGACTGTTCTTACTGTCTATGATTTGAAATAGCCCTGTGTCACTAGTTATAGATTCCGATGCTGAACTCCTGGTTTTCTGTATCACTTTTACTTTCTTATGGAGGCGGAAACACAGAAATCGCTTCGGAATTAAATGCAAAAGGCACAATGCCGACTTAAGTACAAGAAGACTGACTCTTCTTACTGACTATGCTTTGAACCATTCATGTGACACTACTTATAGATTCCGATGCTTCACTTCAGGTTTACTGCATCCCTCTGCCCTTCTTATTGACCATGAAACACAGAAATTGCAGTGGAATTAAATACAAAAGGCACAATGCCGACTTAAGTACAAGAAGACTGATTCTTCTTCTGTCTATGTTTTGAACCATTTCTGTGACACTAGTTATAGATTCTGATGCTTCACTTCAGGTTTACTGTATCCCTCTGACCTTCTTATTGGCGATGAAACACAGAAATTGCATCGGAATTAAATACAAAAGGCACAATGCCGACTTAAGTACAAGAAGACTGACCCTTCCCACTGTCTATGTTTTGAACCATTCCTGCTACACAAGTTATAGATTCCGATGCTTCACTTCCTGTTTACTGTATCCCTTGGACCTTCTTTTTGACGATGAAGCACAGAAATTGCATCGGAATTATATACAAAGTGCACAATGCCGACTTTAGTACAAGAAGACTGACTCTTCTTACTGACTATGTTCTGTACCATTCCTGTGACACTAGTTATTGATTCCGATGCTTCACTTCAGATTTACTGTATCCCTCTGACGTTCTTATTGACGATGAAACACAGAAATTGTGTCGGAATTAAATACAAAAGGCACAATGCCGAATTTAGTACAAGAAGACTTACTCTTCTTACTGTCTATGCTTTGAACCATTCCTGTGACACTAGTTATAGATTCCGATGCTTCACTTCAGGTTTACTGTATCCCTTGGACATTCTTATTGACGATGAAACACAGCAAGTGCATCGGAATTATATACGAAAAGCACAATGCCGACTTAAGTACAAGAAGACTAACTCATCTTACTGTTTATGTTTGAACCATTCCTTTACACTAGTTACTGATTCCGATGCTTCTCCCCAGGTTCACTGTATCCCTTGACCCTTCTTATTGACGATGAAACACAGAAATTACATCGGAATTATATACCAAAGGCACAAAGCCGACTTAAGTACAAAAAGACTGACTCTTCTTACTGTCTATGCTTTGAACCATTCCTGTGACACTAGTTACAGATTCCGATGCTTCACTTCAGGTTTACTGTGTCCCTTGGACCTTCTTATTGACGATGAAACACAGCAAGTGCATCGGAATTATATACGAAAAGCACAATGCCGACTTAAGTACAAGTACACTGACTCTTCTTACTGACTATGCTTTGAACCATTCCTGTGACACTAGTTATAGATTCCGATGCTTCACTTCAGGTTTACTGTATCCCTTGGACCTTCTTATTGACGAAGAAACACAGCAATTGCATCGGAATTAAATAGAAAAGGCACAATGCCGACTTAAGTACAAGAAGACTGACTCTTCCTACTGTCTTTGTTTTGAACCATTCCTGTGACACTAGTTATAGATTCCGATGCTTCACTTCAGGTTTACTGCATCCCTCTGCCTTCTAATTGACGATGAAACACAGAAATTGCAGTGGAATTAAGTACAAAAGGCACAATGCCGACTTAAGTACAAGAAGACTGTTTCTTCTTCTGTCTATGTTTTGAACCATTCCTGTGACCCTAGCTATAGATTTCGATGCTTCACTTCAGGTTTACTGTATCCCTTGGACGTTCTTATTGACGAAGAAACACAGAAATTGCATCGGACTTAAATACAAAGGGCACAATGCCGACTTAAGTACAAGAAGCCTGACTCTTTTTACTGACTATGTTTTGAAGCATTCCTGTGACACTAGTTGTAGATTCCGATGCTTTACTTCAGGTTTACTGTATCCCTCTGATCTTCTTATTGACGATGAAACACAGAAATTGCATCGGAATTAAATACAAAACGCACAATGACGAATTAAGTACAAGAAGACTGATTCTTCTTACTGTCTATGTTTTGAACCATTCATGTGACACTAGTTATAGATTCCGATGCTTCACTCCAGGTATCCTGTATCCCCTGCTCCTTCTTATTGAGGCTGAAACACAGAAATTGCATCGGAATTAAATACAAAAGGCAAAATGGCGACTTAAGTACAAGAAGACTGACTCTTCTTACTGACTATGTTTTGAACCATTCATGTGACACTAGTTATAGATTCCGGTGCTTCACTTCAGGTTTACTGTATCCCTTGGACCTTCTTATTGACGATGAAACACAGAAATTGCATCGGAATTAGATACAAAAGGCACAATGCCGACTTAAGTACAAGAGGACTGACTCTTCCTACTGAGTATGTTTTGAATCATTCCTGTGACACTAGTTATAGATTCTGATGCTCACTTCAGGTTTACTGTATCCCTTGGACCTTCTTATTGACGATGAAACACAGAAATTGCATCGGAATTAAATACAAAAGGCAGAATGCCGACTTAAGTACAAGAAGACTGACTCTTCTTACTGACTATGTTTTGATCCATTCCTGTGACACTAGTTATAGGTTCCGATGCTTCACTTCAGATTTACTGTATCCCTCTGACCTTCTTATTGACGATGAAACACAGAAATTGCATCGGAATTAAATACTAAAGGCACAATGCCAAATTAAGTACAAGATGACTGACTCTTCTTACTGTCGATGTTTTGAACCATTCCTGTGACACTAGTTATAGATTCCGATGCTTCACTCCTGGTTTAATGTATTCCTTGGACCTTTTTATTGACGGTGAAACACAGAAAATGCATCTGAATTAAATAAAAAAGGCACAATGCCGACTTAAGTACAAGAAGACTGACTCGTTTTACTGTCTATGATTTAAACCATTCCTGTGACACTAGTTATAGATTCCGATGCTTCACTCCAGGTTTACTGTATCCCTTGGACCTTCTTATTGACTATGAAACACAGAAATTGCATCGGAATTATATACGAAAGGCACAATGCCGACTTAAGTACAAGAGGACTGACTCTTCTTACTGACTATGATTTGAAACATTCATGTGACACTAGTTATAGATTCCGATGCTTCACTTCAGGTTTACTGCATCCCTCTGCCCTTCTTATTGACCATGAAACACAGAAATTGCAGTGGAATTAAATACAAAAGGCACAATGCCGACTTAAGTTCAAGAAGACTGATTCTTCTTCTGTCTATGTTTTGAACCATTTCTGTGACCCTAGTTATAGATTTCGATGCTTCACTTCAGGTTTACTGTATCCCTTCGAACTTCTTATTGACGATGAAACACAGACATTGCATCGGAATTAAATACAAAATGCACAATGCCGACTTAAGTACAAGAAGACCGACTCTTCTTACTGACTATGTTTTGAACCATTCCTGTGGCACTAGTTATAGATTCCGGTGCTTCACTTCAGGTTTACTGAATCCCTTGGACCTTCTTATTGACGATGAATAGCAGAAATTGCATCGGAATTAAATACAAAAGGCACAATGCCGACTAAAGTACAAGAATACTGACTCTTCTTACTGACTATGTTTTTAATCATTCCTGGACACTAGTTATAGATTCTGATGCTTCACTTCAAGTTTACTGTATCCCTTGGACCTTCTTATTGACGATGAAACACAGAAATTGCATCGGAATTAAATACAAAAGGCAGATTGCCGACATAAGTACAAGATGACTGACTCTTCTTACTGACTATGTTTTGAACCATTCCTGTGACACTAGTTATAGATTCCGATGCTTAACTTCAGATTTACTGTATCCCTCTGACCTTCTTATTGACGATTAAACACAGAAATTGCATCGGAATTAAATACTAAAGGCACAATGCCGAATTAAGTACAAGAAGACTGACTCTTCTTACTGTCGATCTTTTGAACCACTCCTGTGACCCTAGTTATAGATTCCGATGCTTCACTCCAGCTTTAGTGTATTCCTTGGACCTTCTTATTGACGATGAAACACAGAAATTACATCGGAATTAAATAAAAAAGGCACAATGCCGACTTAAGTACAAGAAGACCGACTCTTCTTACTGACTATGTTTTGAACCATTCCTGTGACACTAGTTATAGATTCAGGTGCTTCACTTCAGGTTTACTGTATCCCTTGGACCTTCTTATTGACGATGAAACACAGAAATTACATCGGAATTAAATACAAAAAGCACAATGCCGAGTTAATAACAAGAATACTGACTGTTCTTACTGTCTATGTTTTGAAATAGCCCTGTGACACTAGTTATAGATTCCGATGCTGAACTCCTGGTTTTCTGTATCACTTTTACTTTCTTATGGAGGCGGAAACACAGAAATCGCATCGGAATTAAATACAAAAGGCACAATGCCGACTTAAGTACAAGAAGACTGACTCTTCTTACTGACTATGCTTTGAACCATTCATGTGACACTACTTATAGATTCCGATGCTTCACTTCAGGTTTACTGCATCCCTCTGCCCTTCTTATTGACCATGAAACACAGAAATTGCAGTGGAATTAAATACAAAAGGCACAATGCAGACTTAAGTACAATAAGACTGATTCTTCTTCTGTCTATGTTTTGAACCATTTCTGTGACACTAGTTATAGATTCTGATGTTTCACTTCAGGTTTACTGTATCCCTCTGACCTTCTTATTGACGATGAAACACAGAAATTGCATCGGAATTAAATACAAAAGGCACAATGCCGACTTAAGTACAAGAAGACTGACCCTTCCCACTGTCTATGTTTTGAACCAATCCCGCTACACAAGTTATAGATTCCGATGCTTCACTTCCTGTTTACTGTATCCCTTGGACCTTCTTTTTGACGATGAAGCACAGAAATTGCATCGGAATTATATACAAAGTGCACAATGCCGACTTTAGTACAAGAAGACTGACTCTTCTTACTGACTATGTTCTGAACCATTCCTGTGACACCAGTTATTGATTCCGATGCTTCACTTCAGATTTACTGTATCCCTCTGACGTTCTTATTGACGATGAAACACAGAAATTGTGTCGGAATTAAATACAAAAGGCACAATATCGAATTTAGTACAAGAAGACTTACTCTTCTTACTGTCTATGCTTTGAACCATTCCTGTGACACTAGTTATAGATTCCGATGCTTCACTTCAGGTTTACTGTATCCCTTGGACCCTCTTATTGACGATGAAACACAGCAAGTGCATCGGAATTATATACGAAAAGCACAATGCCGACTTAAGTACAAGAAGACTAACTCATCTTACTATTTATGTTTGAACCATTCCTTTACACTAGTTACTGATTCCGATGCTTCTCCCCAGGTTCACTGTATCCCTTGACCCTTCTTATTGACGATGAAACACAGAAATTACATCGGAATTATATACCAAAGGCACAATGCCGACTTAAGTACAAAAAGACTGACTCTTCTTACTGTCTATGCTTTGAACCATTCCTGTGACACTAGTTATAGATTCCGATGCTTCACTTCAGGTTTACTGTGTCCCTTGGACCTTCTTATTGACGATGAAACACAGCAAGTGCATCGGAATTATATACGAAAAGCACAATGCCGACTTAAGTACAAGAACACTGACTCTTCTTACTGACTATGCTTTGAACCATTCCTGTGACACTAGTTATAGATTCCGATGCTTCACTTCAGGTTTACTGTATCCCTTGGACCTTCTTATTGACGATGAAACACAGCAATTGCATCGGAATTAAATAGAAAAGGCACAATGCCGACTTAAGTACAAGAAGACTGACTCTTCCTACTGTCTTTGTTTTGAACCATTCCTGTGACACTAGTTATAGATTCCGATGCTTCACTTCAGGTTTACTGCATCCCTCTGCCTTCTTATTGACGATGAAACACAGAAATTGCAGTGGAATTAAGTACAAAAGGCACAATGCCGACTTAAGTACAAGAAGACTGTTTCTTCTTCTGTCTATGTTTTGAACCATTCCTGTGACCCTAGCTATAGATTTAGATGCTTCACTTCAGGTTTACTGTATCCCTTGGACGATCTTATTGACGAAGAAACACAGAAATTGCATCGGACTTAAATACAAAGGGCACAATGCCGACTTAAGTACAAGAAGCCTGACTCTTTTTACTGACTATGTTTTGAAGCATTCCTGTGACACTAGTTGTAGATTCCGATGCTTTACTTCAGGTTTACTGTATCCCTCTGATCGTCTTATTGACGATGAAACACAGAAATTGCATCGGAATTAAATACAAAACGCACAATGACGAATTAAGTACAAGAAGACTGATTCTTCTTACTGTCTATGTTTTGAACCATTCATGTGACACTAGTTATAGATTCCGATGCTTCACTCCAGGTATCCTGTATCCCCTGCTCCTTCTTATTGAGGCTGAAACACAGAAATTGCATCGGAATTAAATACAAAAGGCAAAATGGCGACTTAAGTACAAGAAGACTGACTCTTCTTACTGACTATGTTTTGAACCATTCATGTGACACTAGTTATAGATTCCGGTGCTTCACTTCAGGTTTACTGTATCCCTTGGACCTTCTTATTGACGATGAAACACAGAAATTGCATCGGAATCAGATACAAAAGGCACAATGCCGACTTAAGTACAAGAGGACTGACTCTTCCTACTGAGTATGTTTTGAATCATTCCTGTGACACTAGTTATAGATTCTGATGCTCACTTCAGGTTTACTGTATCCCTTGGACCTTCTTATTGACGATGAAACACAGAAATTGCATCGGAATTAAATACAAAAGGCAGAATGCCGACTTAAGTACAAGAAGACTGACTCTTCTTACTGACTATGTTTTGATCCATTCCTGTGACACTAGTTATAGGTTCCGATGCTTCACTTCAGATTTACTCTATCCCTCTGACCTTCTTATTGACGATGAAACACAGAAATTGCATCGGAATTAAATACTAAAGGCACAATGCCAAATTAAGTACAAGATGACTGACTCTTCTTACTGTCGATGTTTTGAACCATTCCTGTGACACTAGTTATAGATTCCGATGCTTCACTCCTGGTTTAATGTATTCCTTGGACCTTTTTATTGACGGTGAAACACAGAAAATGCATCTGAATTAAATAAAAAAGGCACAATGCCGACTTAAGTACAAGAAGACTGACTCTTTTTACTGTCTATGATTTAAACCATTCCTGAGACACTAGTTATAGATTCCGATGCTTCACTCCAGGTTTACTGTATCCCTTGGACCTTCTTATTGACTATGAAACACAGAAATTGCATCGGAATTATATACGAAAGGCACAATGCCGACTTAAGTACAAGAGGACTGACTCTTCTTACTGACTATGATTTGAAACATTCATGTGACACTAGTTATAGATTCCGATGCTTCACTTCAGGTTTACTGCATCCCTCTGCCCTTCTTATTGACCATGAAACACAGAAATTGCAGTGGAATTAAATACAAAAGGCACAATGCCGACTTAAGTTCAAGAAGACTGATTCTTCTTCTGTCTATGTTTTGAACCATTTCTGTGACCCTAGTTATAGATTTCGATGCTTCACTTCAGGTTTACTGTATCCCTTCGAACTTCTTATTGACGATGAAACACAGACATTGCATCGGAATTAAATACAAAATGCACAATGCCGACTTAAGTACAAGAAGACCGACTCTTCTTACTGACTATGTTTTGAACCATTCCTGTGGCACTAGTTATAGATTCCGGTGCTTCACTTCAGGTTTACTGTATCCCTTGGACCTTCTTATTGATGCTGAAACACAGAATTTGCATCGGAATTAAATACAAAAAGCACAATGCCGAGTTAATAACAAGAAATCTGACTGTTCTTACTGTCTATGTTTTGATCCAGCCCTGTGACACTAGTTATAGATTCCGATGCTTCACTCCAGGTTTTCTGTATCCCATTCACTTTCTTATTGAGGCTGAAACACAGAAATTGCATCGGAATTAAATACAAAAGGCACAATAGCGACTTAAGTACAAGAAGACCGACTCTTCTTACTGACTATGTTTTGAACCATTCATGTGACACTAGTTATAGATTCCGGTGCTTCACTTCAGGTTTACTGTATCCCTTGGACCTTCTTATTGACGATGAAACGCAGAAATTGCATCGGAATTATATACAAAAGGCACAATTCCGACTTAAGTACAAGAAGACTGACTCCTCTTACTGACTATGTTTTGAATCATTCCTGTGACACTAGTTATAGATTCTGATGCTTTACTTCAGGTTTACTGTATCCCTTGGACCTTCTTATTGACGATGAAACACAGAAATTGCATCGGCATTAAATACAAAAGGCAGATTGCCGACTTAAGTACAAGATGACTGACACTTCTTACTGACTATGTTTTGAACCATTCCTTTGACACTAGTTATAGATTCCGATGCTTAACTTCAGATTTACTGTATCCCTCTGACCTTCTTCTTGACGATGAAACACAGAAATTGCATCGGAATTAAATACTAAAGGCACAATGCCGAATTAAGTACAAGAAGACTGACTCTTTTTACTGTCGATGTTTTGAACCATTCCTGTGACCCTAGTTATAGATTCCGATGCTTCACTCCAGCTTTAGTGTATTCCTTGGACCTTCTTATTGACGATGAAACACAGAAATTGCATCGGAATTAAATAAAAAGGCACAATGCCGACTTAAGTACAAGACGACTGACTCTTCTTACAGTCTATGTTTTGAACCATTCCTGTGACACTAGTTATAGTTTCCGATGCTTCACTGCAGGTTTACTGTATCCGTTGGACCTTCTTATTGAAGAAGAAACACAGAAATTGCATCGGAATTAAATACAAAAGGCACAATGCCAACTTATGTACAAGAATACTGACTCTTCTTACTGCCTATGATTTGAATCATCCCTGTGACACTTGTTATATATTCCGATGCTTCAATACAGGTTTACTGTATCCCTTGACCTTCTTGTTGACGATGAAACACAGAAATTGCATCGCAATTAAATAAAAAATGCACAATGCCGACTTAAGTACAAGAAGACTGACTTTTCTTACTGTCTATGATTTGAACCATTCCTGTGACACTAGTTATAGATTCCGATGCTTCACTCCAGGTTTACTATATCCCTTGGACCTTCTTATTGACAATGACATACAGAAATTGCATCGGAATTAAATAGAAAAGGCACAATGCCGACTTAAGTACAAGAAGACTGACTCTTCCTACTGTCTATGTTTTGAACCATTCCTGTGACACTAGTTATAGATTCCGATGCTTCACTTCAGGTTACTGTATCCCTCGGACCTTCCTGTTGACAATGAAACACAGAAATTGCATCGGAATTTAATACAAAAGGCACAATGCCGACTTAAGTACAAGAAGACTGACTCTTCCCACAGTCTATGTTTTGAACCATTCCTGTGACACTAGTTATGGATTCCGATGCTTCACTTCCGGTTTACTGTATCCCTTGGACCTTGTTATTGACGATGAAGCACAGAAATTGCATCGGAAGTATATACAAAATGCACAATGCCGACTTAAATATAAGGAGACTGACTCTTCTTACTGACTATGTTTTGAACCATTCCTGTGTCACTAGTTATAGACTGTAATGCTTCACTTCAGGTTTACTGTATCCCTTGGACCTTCTTATTGAAGACGAAACACAGAAATTGCATCGGAATTGAATACAAAAGGCACAATGCCGACTTAAGTACATGAATGCTGACTCTTCTTACTGTCTATGTTTTGAACCATCCCTGTGACACTTGTTATAGATTCCGATGCTTCACTCCAGGTTTACTGTATCCCTTGGACCTTCTTGTTGACGATGAAACACAGAAATTGCATTGGAATTAAATACAAAAGGCACAATGCCGACTTAAGTACATGAATGCTGACTCTTCTTACTGTCTATGTTTTGAAACATCCCTGAGACACTTGTTATAGATTCCGATGCTTCACTCCATGTTTACTGTATCCCTTGGACCTTCTTGTTGACGATGAAACACAGAAATTGCATCGGAATTGAATACAAAAGGCACAATGCCGACTTCAGTACATGAATGCTGACTCTTCTTACTGTCTATGTTTTGAACCATCCCTGTGACACTTGTTATAGATTCCGATGCTTCACTCCAGGTTCACTGTATCCCTTGGACCTTCTTATTGACGATGAAACGCAGAAATTGCATCGGAATTAAATACAAAAGGCACAATGCCGACTTAAGTACAAGAAGACTGACTCTTCTTACTGACTATGTTTTGAATCATTCCTGTGACACTAGTTATAGATTCTGATGCTTTACTTCAGGTTTACTGTATCCCTTGGACCTTCTTATTGACGATGAAACACAGAAATTGCATCGGAATTAAATACAAACGGCAGATTTCCGACTTAAGTACAAGATGACTGACTCTTATTACTGACTATGATTTGAACCATTCCTGTGACACTAGTTATAGATTCCGATGCTTAACTTCAGATTTACTGTATCCCTCTGACCTTCTTATTGACGATGGAACACAGAAATTGCATCGGAATTAAATACAAAAGGCACAATGCCGACTTAAGTACAAGAAGACTGACTCTTCCCACTGTTTATGTTTTGAACCATTCCTGTTACACAAGTTATAGATTCCGATGCTTCACTTCCTGTTTTCTGTATCCCTTGGACCCTCTTATTGACGATGAAGCACAGAAATTGCATCGGAATTATATACAAAATGCACAATGCCGACTTAAATACAAGAAGACTGACTCTTTTTACTGACTATGTTTTGAACCATTCCTGTGAAACTAGATATAGACTCTGATGCTTCACTTCAGGTTTACTATATCCCTTGGGCCTTCTTATTGACGATGAAATAATGAAATTGCATCGGAATTAAATACAAAAGGCACAATGCCGACTTAAGTACAAGAAGACTGACTCATCCCACTGTCTATGTTTTGAACCATTCCTGTTACACAAGTTATAGATTCCGATGCTTCACTTCCTGTTTTCTGTATCCCTTGGACCTTCTTATTGACGATGAAGCACAGAAATTGCATCGGAATTAAATACAAAAGGCACAATGCCGACTTAAGTACAAGAAGACTGACTCTTCCCACTGTCTATGTTTTGAACCATTCCTGTTACACAAGTTATAGATTCCGATGCTTCACTTCCTGTTTTCTGTATCCCTTGGACCTTCTTATTGACGATGAAGCACAGAAATAGCATCGGAATTATATACAAAATGCACAAATCCGACTTAAATACAAGCAGACTGACTCCTTTTACTGACTATGTTTTGAACCATTCCTGTGACACTAGATATAGACTCTGATGCTTCACTTCAGGTTTACTATATCCCTTGGGCCTTCTTATTGACGATGAAATACAGAAATTGCATCGGAATTAAATGGAAAAGGCACAATTGCGACTTAACTACAAGAAGACTGACTCTTTCTACTGTATATGTTTTTGAACCATTCCTGTGACACTAGTTATAGATTCCGATGCTTCACTTCAGGTTTACTGTATCCCTCCTGACCTTCTTATTGACGATGAAACACAGAAATTGCATCGGAATTAAATACAAAAGGCACAATGCCGACTTAAGTACAAGAAGACTGACTCTTGCCACTGTATATGTTTTGAACCATTCCTGTTACACAAGTTATAGATTCCGATGCTTCACTTCCTGTTTTCTGTATCCCTTGGACCTTCTTATTGACGATGAAGCACAGAAATTGCATCGGAATTATATACAAAATGCACAATGCCGACTTAAATACAAGAAGACTCACTCTTTTTACTGACTATGTTTTGAACCATTCCTGTGACACTAAATATAGACTCTGATGCTTCACTTCAGGTTCACTGTATCCCTTGGACCTTCTTATTGACGATGAAACGCAGAAATTGCATCGGAATTAAATACAAAAGGCAGAATGCCGACTTAAGTACAAGAAGACTGACTCTTCTCACTGACTATGTTTTGAATCATTCCTGTGACACTAGTTATAGATTCTGATGCTTTACTTCAGGTTTACTGTATCCCTTGGACCTTCTTATTGACGATGAAACACAGAAATTGCATCGGAATTAAATACAAAAGGCAGATTGCCGACTTAAGTACAAGATGACTGACTCTTATTACTGACTATCACTTGAACCATTCCTGTGACACTAGTTATAGATTCCGATGATTAACTTCAGATTTACTGTATCCCTCTGACCTTCTTATTGACGATGAAACACAGAAATTGCATCGGAATTAAATACTAAAGGCACAATGCCGAATTAAGTACAAGAAGACTGACTCTTTTTACTGTCGATGTTTGAACCATTCCTGTGACCCTAGTTATAGATTCCGATGCTTCACTCCTGCTTTAATGTATTCCTTGGACCTTCTTATTGACGATGAAACACAGAAATTGCATCGGAATTAAATAAAAAAGCACAATGCCGACTTAAGTCCAAGACGACTGACTCTTCTTACTGTCTATGTTTTGAACCATTCCTGTGACACTAGTTATAGATTCCGATGCTTCACTCCAAGTTTACTATATCCCTTGGACCTTCTTATTGACGATGAAATACAGAAATTGCATCGGAATTGAATAGAAAAGGCACAATGCCGACTTAAGTACAAGAAGAATGACTCTTCCTACTGTCTATGTTTTGAACCACTCCTGTGACACTAGTTATAGATTCTGATGCTTCACTTCAGTTTTACTGTATCCCTCTGACCATCTTGTTGACGATGAAACTCAGAAATTGCATCGGAATTAAATACGAACTGCACAATGCCGATTTAAGTACAAGAAGACTGACTCTTCTTACTGACTATGATTCGAACCATTCCTGTGACACTAGTTATAGACTCTAATGCTTCACTGCAGGTTTACTGTATCCCTTGGACCTGCTTATTGAAGATGAAACACAGAAATTGTATCGGAATTAAATACAAAAGGCACAATGCCAACTTAAGTACAAGAAGACTGACTTTTCTTACTGTCTATGATTTGAATTATTCCTGTGACACTAGTTAAAGATTCCGATGCTTCACTCCAGGTTTACTATATCGCTTGGACCTTCTTATTGACAATGAAATACAGAAATTGCATCGGAATTAAATAGAAAAGGCACAATGCCGACTTAAGTACAAGAAGACTGACTCTTCCCACTGTCTATGATTTGAACCGTCCCTGTGACACTTGTTATAGATTCCGATGCTTCACTCCAGGTTTACTATATCCCTTGGACCTTCTTATTGACGATGAAACACAGAAATTGCATCGGAATCAAATACAAAAGGCACAATCCCGACTTTAGTACAAGAAGACTGACTCTTCTTACTGACTATGTTCTGAACCATTCCTGTGACGCTAGTTACAGATTTCGATGCTTCACTTCAGATTTACTGTATCCCTCTGACGTTCTTATTGACGATGAAACACAGAAATTGTGTCGGAATTAAATACAAAAGGCACAATGCCGAATTAAGTACAAGCAGACTGACTCTTCTTACTGTCTATGCTTTGAACCATTCCTGTGACACTAGTAATAGATTCCGATGCTTCACACTAGGTTTACTGTATCCCTTGGACCTTCTTATTGACGATGAAACACAGAAATTGCATCGGAATTAAATAAAAAAGGCACAATGCCAACTTAAGTACAAGAAGACTAACTCATCTTACTGTCTATGTTTGAACCATTCCTGGACACTAGTTACTGATTCCGATGCTTCACTCCACGTTTACTGTATCCCTTGGACCTTCTTATTGACGATGAAACACAGAAATTACATCGGAATTATATACGAAAGGCAAAATGCCGACTTAAGTACAAAAAGACTGACTCTTCTTACTGTCTATGTTTTGAAATATTCCTGTGACCCTAGTTATAGATTACGATGCTTCACTTCAGGTTTACGGTATCCCTTGGACCTTCTTATTGACGATGAATCACAGCAATTGCATCGGAATTTAATACAAAAGGCACAATGCCGACTTAAGTACAAGAAGACTGACTCTTCCCACTGTCTATGTTTTGAACCATTCCTGTGACACTAGTTATGGATTCCGATGCTTCACGTCCGGTTTACTGTCTCCCTTGGACCTTGTTATTGACGATGAAGCACAGAAATTGCATCGGAATTATATACAAAATGCACAATGCCGACTTAAATATAAGAAGACTGACTCTTCTTACTGACTATGTTTTGAACCATTCCTGTGACACTAGTTATAGACTGTAATGCTTCAATTCAGGTTTACTGTATCCCTCTGACGTTCTTATTGACGATGAAACACAGAAATTGTGTCGGAATTAAATACAAAAGGCACAATGCCGAATTAAGTACAAGCAGACTGACTCTTCTTACTGTCTATGCTTTGAACCATTCCTGTGACACTAGTAATAGATTCCGATGCTTCACACTAGGTTTACTGTATCCCTTGGACCTTCTTATTGACGATGAAACACAGAAATTGCATCGGAATTAAATAAAAAAGGCACAATGCCAACTTAAGTACAAGAAGACTAACTCATCTTACTGTCTATGTTTGAACCATTCCTGGACACTAGTTACTGATTCCGATGCTTCACTCCACGTTTACTGTATCCCTTGGACCTTCTTATTGACGATGAAACACAGAAATTACATCGGATTTATATACGAAAGGCACAATGCCGACTTAAGTACAAAAAGACTGACTCTTCTTACTGTCTATGCTTTGAAATATTCCTGTGACCCTAGTTATAGATTACGATGCTTCACTTCAGGTTTACGGTATCCCTTGGACCTTCTTATTGACGATGAATCACAGCAATTGCATCGGAATTTACTACAAAAGGCACAATGCCGACTTAAGTACAAGAAGACTGACTCTTCCCACTGTCTATGTTTTGAACCATTCCTGTGACACTAGCTATAGACTGTAATGCTTCACTTCAGGTTTACTGTATCCCTTGGTCCTTCTTCTTGAAGACGAAACACAGCAATTGCATCGGAATTGAATACAAAAGGCACAATGCCGACTTAAGTACATGAATGCTGACTCTTCTTACTGTCTATGTTTTGAACCATCCCTGTGACACTTGTTATAGATTCCGATGCTTCACTCCAGGTTTACTGTATCCCTTGGTCCTTCTTGTTGACGATGAAACACAGAAATTGCATCGCAATTAAATAAAAAAGCAAAATGCCGACTTAAGTACAAGAAGACTGACATTTCTTACTGTCTATGTTTTGAACCATCCCTGTGACACTAGTTATAGATTCCGATGCTTCACTCAAGGTTTACTATATCCCTTGGGCCTTCTAATTGACGATGAAATACAGAAATTGCATCGGAATTAAATGGAAAAGGCACAATTGCGACTTAACTACAAGAAGACAGACTCTTTCTACTGTATATGTTTTGAACCATTCCTGTGACACTAGTTATAGATTCCGATGCTTCTCTTCAGGTTTACTGTATCCCTCTGACCTTCTTATTGACGATGAAACACAGAAATTGCATCGAAATTAAATACAAAAGGCACAATGCCGACTTAAGTACAATAAGACTGACTCTTCCCACTGTCTATGTTTTGAACCATTCCTGTTACACAAGTTATAGATTCCGATGCTTCACTTCCTGTTTTCTGTATCCCTTGGACCTTCTTATTGACGATGAAGCACAGAAATTGCATCGGAATTAAATACAAAATGCACAATGCCGACTTAAATACAAGAAGACTGACTCTTTTTACTGACTATGATTTGAACCATTCCTGTCACACTAGATATAGACTCTGATGCTTCACTTCAGGTTCACTGTATTCCTTGGACCTTCTTATTGACGATGAAACGCCGAAATTGCATCGGAATTAAATACAAAAGGCACAATGCCAACTTAAGTACAAGAAGACTGACTCTTCTTACTGACTATTTTTGAATCATTCCTGTGACACTAGTTATAGATTCTGATGCTTTACTTCAGGTTTACTGTATCCCTTGGACCTTCTTATTGACGATGAAACACAGAAATTGCATCGGAATTAAATACAAAAGGCAGATTGCCGACTTAAGTACAAGATGACTGACTCTTTTTACTGACTATGATTTGAACCATTCCTGTGACACTAGTTATAGATTCCGATGCTTAACTTCAGATTTACTGTATCCCTCTGACCTTCTTATTGACGATGAAACACAGAAATTGCATCGGAATTAAATACTAAAGGCACAATGCCGAATTAAGTACAAGAAGACTGACTCTTTTTACTGTCGATGTTTTGAACCATTCCTGTGACCCTAGTTATAGATTCCGATGCTTCACTCCAGCTTTAATGTATTCCTTGGACCTTCTTATTGACGATGAAATACAGAAATTGCATCGGAATTAAATAAAAAAGCACAATGCCGACTTAAGTCCAAGACGACTGACTCTTCTTACTGTCTATGTTTTGAACCATTCCTGTGACACTAGTTATAGATTCTGATGCTTCACTTCAGGTTTACTATATCCCTTGGACCCTCTTATTGACGATGAAATACAGAAATTGCATCGGAATTAAATAGAAAAGGCACAATGCCGACTTAAGTACAAGAAGAATGACTCTTCCTACTGTCTATGTTTTGAACCACTCCTGTGACACTAGTTATAGATTCTGATGCTTCACTTCAGGTTTACTGTATCCCACTGACCATCTCATTGACGATGAAACTCAGAAATTGCATCGGAATTAAATACAAAATGCACAATGCCGATTTAAGTACAAGAAGACTGACTCTTCTTACTGACTATGATTTGAACCATTCCTGTGACACTAGTTATAGACTCTAATGCTTCACTGCAGGTTTACTGTATCCCTTGGACTTCTTATTGAAGATGAAACACAGAAATTGCATCGGAATTAAATACAAAAGGCACAATGCCATTTTAAGTGCAAGAATACTGACTCTTCTTACTGCCTATGATTTGGACCATCCCTGTGACACTTGTTATATATTCCGATGCTTCAATCCAGGTTTACTGTATCCCTTGACCTTCTTGTTGACGATGAAACACAGAAATTGCATCGCAATTAAATAAAAAATGCACAATGCCGGCTTAAGTACAAGAAGACTGACTTTTCTTACTGTCTATGATTTGAATTATTCCTGTGACACTAGTTAAAGATTCCGATGCTTCACTCCAGGTTTACTATATCCCTTGGACCTTCTTATTGACAATGAAATACAGAATTTGCATCGGAATTAAATAGAAAAGGCACAATGCCGACTTAAGTACAAGAAGACTGACTCTTCCCACTGTCTATGATTTGAACCGTCCCTGTGACACTTGTTATAGATTCCGATGCTTCACTCCAGGTTTACTATATCCCTTGGACCTTCTTACTGACGATGAAACACAGAAATTGCATCGGAATCAAATACAAAAGGCACAATCCCGACTTTAGTACAAGAAGACTGACTCTTCATACTGACTATGTTCTGAACCATTCCTGTGACACTAGTTATAGATTTCGATGCTTCACTTCAGATTTACTGTATCCCTCTGACGTTCTTATTGGCGATGAAACACAGAAATTGTGTCGGAATTAAATACAAAAGCACAATGCCGAATTAAGTACAAAAAGACTGACTCTTCTTACTGTCTATGCTTTGAAATATTCCTGTGACACTAGTTATAGGTTACGATGCTTCACTTCAGGTTTACGGTATCCCTTGGACCTTCTTATTGACGATGAAACACAGCAATTGCATCGGAATTAAATAGAAAAGGCACAATGCCGACTTAAGTACAAGAAGACTGACTCTTCCTACTGTCTATGTTTTGAACCATTCCTGTGACACTAGTTATAGATTCCGATGCTTCACTTCAGGTTTACTGCATCCCTCTGCCTTCTTATTGACGATGAAACACAGAAATTGCAGTGGAATTAAGTAAATTAAGTAGAAAAGGCACAATGCCGACTTAAGTACAAGAAGACTGATTCTTATTCTGTCTATGTTTTGAACCATTCCTGTGACCCTAGTTATAGATTTCGATGCTTCACTTCAGGTTTACTGTATCCCTTGGAACTTCTTATTGACGATGAAACACAGACATTGCATCGGAATTAAATACAAAAGGCACAATGCCGACTTAAGTACAAGAAGGCCGACTCCTCTTACTGACTATGTTTTGAACCATTCCTGTGACACAAGTTATAGATTCCGGTGCTTCACTTCAGGTTTACTGTATCCCTTGGACCTTCTTATTGACGATGAAACACAGAAATTGCATCGGAATTAAATACAAAGGGCACAATGCCGAGTTAAGTACAAGAAGCCTGATTCTTCTTACTGACTATGTTTTGAACCATTCCTGTGACACTAGTTATAGAATCCGATGCTTTACTTCAGGTTTACTGTATCCCTCTGATCTTCTTATTGACGATGAAACACAGAATTTGCATCGGAATTAAATACAAAAAGCACAATGCCGAATTAAGTACAAGAAGACTGATTCTTCTTACTGTCTATGTTTTGAACCATTCATGTCACACTAGTTATAGATTCCGATGCTTCACTCCAGGTTTCCTGTATCCCCTGCTCCTTCTTATTGAGGCTGAAACACAGAAATTGCATCGGAATTAAATACAAAAGGCACAATGGCGACTTAAGTACAAGAAGACTGACTCTTCATACTGACTATGTTTTGAACCATTCATGTGACACTAGTTATAGATTCCGGTGCTTCACTTCAGGTTTACTGTATCCCTTGGACCTTCTTATTGACGATGAAACACAGAAATTGCATCGGAATTAGATACAAAAGGCACAATGCCGACTTAAGTACAAGAGGACTGACTCTTCCTCTTGACTATGTTTTGATTCATTCCTGTGACACTAGTTATAGATTCTGATGCTTCACTTCAGGTTTACTGTATCCCTTGGACCTTCTTATAGACGATGAAACACAGAAATTGCATCGGAATGAAATACAAAATGCAGAATGCCGAATTAAGTACAAGAAGACTGACTCTTTCCACTGTCTATGTTTTGAACCATTCCTGTGACACTAGTTATAGACTCTGATGCTTCACTTCAGGTTTACTGTATCCCTTGGACCTTCTTATTGAAGATGAAACACAGAAATTGCATCGGAATTAGATACAAAAGGCACAATGCCGACTTAAGTACAAGAATACTGACTCTTCTTACTGTCTATGTTTTGAACCATCCCTGTGACACTTGTTATATATTCCGATGCTTTACTTCAGGTTTACTGTATCCCTCTGACCTTCTTATTGACGATGAAACACAGAAATTGCATCGGAAATAATTACAAAAAGCACAATGCCGAATTAAGTACAAGAAGACTGATTCTTCTTACTGTCTATGTTGTGAACCATTCATGTGACACTAGTTATAGATTCCAATGCTTCACTCCAGGTTTCCTGTATCCCCTGCTCCTTCTTATTGAGGCTGAAACACAGAATTTGCATCGGAATTAAATACAAAAGGCACAATGGCGACTTAAGTACAAGAAGACTGACTCTTCTTACTGACTATGTTTTGAACCATTCATGTGACACTAGTTATAGATTCCGGTGCTTCACTTCAGGTTTACTGTATCCCTTGGACCTTCTTATTGACGATGAAACACAGAAATTGCATCGGAATTAAATAAAAAAGGCACTATGCCAACTTAAGTATAAGAAGACTAACTCATCTTACTGTCTATGTTTGAACCATTCCTGGACACTAGTTACTGATTCCGATGCTTCACTGCACGTTTACTGTATCCCTTGGACCTTCTTATTGACGATGAAACACAGAAATTACATCGGAATTATATACGAAAGGCACAATGCCGACTTAAGTACAAAAAGACTGACTCTTCTTACTGTCTATGCTTTGAAATATTCCTGTGACACTAGTTATAGGTTACGATGCTTCACTTCAGGTTTACGGTATCCCTTGGACCTTCTTATTGACGATGAAACACAGCAATTGCATCGGAATTAAATAGAAAAGGCACAATGCCGACTTAAGTACAAGAAGACTGACTCTTCCTACTGTCTATGTTTTGAACCATTCCTGTGACACTAGTTATAGATTCCGATGCTTCACTTCAGGTTTACTGCATCCCTCTGCCTTCTTATTGACGATGAAACACAGAAATTGCAGTGGAATTAAGTAAATTAAGTACAAAAGGCACAATGCCGACTTAAGTAAAAGAAGACTGATTCTTATTCTGTCTATGTTTTGAACCATTCCTGTGACCCTAGTTATAGATTTCGATGCTTCACTTCAGGTTTACTGTATCCCTTGGAACTTCTTATTGACGATGAAACACAGACATTGCATCGGAATTAAATACAAAAGGCACAATGCCGACTTAAGTACAAGAAGGCCGACTCCTCTTACTGACTATGTTTTGAACCATTCCTGTGACACAAGTTATAGATTCCGGTGCTTCACTTCAGGTTTACTGTATCCCTTGGACCTTCTTATTGACGATGAAACACAGAAATTGCATCGGAATTAAATACAAAGGGCACAATGCCGAGTTAAGTACAAGAAGCCTGACTCTTCTTACTGACTATGTTTTGAACCATTCCTGTGTCACTAGTTATAGAATCCGATGCTTTACTTCAGGTTTACTGTATCCCTCTGATCTTCTTATTGACGATGAAACACAGAATTTGCATCGGAATTAAATACAAAAAGCACAATGCCGAATTAAGTACAAGAAGACTGATTCTTCTTACTGTCTATGTTTTGAACCATTCATGTGACACTAGTTATAGATTCCGATGCTTCACTCCAGGTTTCCTGTATCCCCTGCTCCTTCTTATTGAGGCTGAAACACAGAAATTGCATCTGAATTAAATACAAAAGGCACAATGGCGACTTAAGTACAAGAAGACTGACTCTTCTTACTGACTATGTTTTGAACCATTCATGTGACACTAGTTATAGATTCCGGTGCTTCACTTCAGGTTTACTGTATCCCTTGGACCTTCTTATTGACGATGAAACACAGAAATTGCATCGGAATTAGATACAAAAGGCACAATGCCGACTTAAGTACAAGAGGACTGACTCTTCCTCTTGACTATGTTTGATTCATTCCTGTGACACTAGTTATAGATTCTGATGCTTCACTTCAGGTTTACTGTATCCCTTGGACCTTCTTATAGACGATGAAACACAGAAATTGCATCGGAATGAAATACAGAATGCAGAATGCCGAATTAAGTACAAGAAGACTGACTCTTTCCACTGTATATGTTTTGAACCATTCCTGTGACACTAGTTATAGACTGTGATGCTTCACTTCAGGTTTACTGTATCCCTTGGACCTTCTTATTGAAGATGAAACACAGAAATTGCATCGGAATTAAATACAAAAGGCACAATGCCGACTTAAGTACAAGAATACTGACTCTTCTTACTGTCTATGTTTTGAACCATCCCTGTGACACTTGTTATATATTCCGATGCTTTACTTCAGGTTTACTGTATCCCTCTCACCTTCTTATTGACGATGAAACACAGAAATTGCATCGGAAATAAATACAAAAGGCACAATGCCGAATTAAGTACAAGAAGACTGACTCTTCTTACTGACTATGTTTTGAACCATTCATGTGACACTAGTTATAGATTCCGGTGCTTCACTTCAGGTTTACTGTATCCCTTGGACCTTCTTATTGACGATGAAACACAGAAAATGCATCGGAATTAGATACAAGATTCACAATGCCGACTTAAGTACAAGAGGACTGACTCTTCCTACTGACTATGTTTTGATTCATTCCTGTGACACTAGTTATAGATTCTGATGCTTTTCTTCAGGTTCACTGTATCCCTTGGACCTTCTTATTGACGATGAAACACAGAAATTGCATCGGAATTAAATACAAAAGGCAGAAAGCCGACTTAAGTACAAGAAGACTGACTCTTCTTACTGACTATGCTTTGAACCATTCCTGTGACACTAGTTATAGATTCCGATGCTTCACTTCAGATTTACTGTATCCCTCTGACCTTCTTATTGACGATGAAACACAGAAATTGCATCGGAATTAAATACAAAAAGCACAATGCCGAATTAAGTACAGGAAGACTGATTCTTCTTACTGTCTATGTTTTGAACCATTCATGTGACACTAGTTATAGATTCCGATGCTTTACTTCAGATTTACTGTATCCCTCTGATCTTCTTATTGACGATGAAACACAGAATTTGCATCGGAATTAAATACAAAAAGCACAATGCCGAATTAAGTACAAGAAGACTGATTCTTCTTACTGTCTATGTTTTGAACCATTCATGTGACACTAGTTATAGATTCCGATGCTTCACTCCAGGTTTCCTGTATCCCCTGCTCCTTCTTATTGAGGCTGAAACACAGAAATTGCATCGGAATTAAATACAAAAGGCACAATGGCGACTTAAGTACTAGAAGAGTGACTCTTCTTACTGACTATGTTTTGAACCATTCATGTGACACTAGTTATAGATTCCGGTGCTTCACTTCAGCTTTACTCTATCCCTTGGACCTTGTTATTGACGATGAAACACAGAAATTGCATCGGAATTAGATACAAAAGGCACAATGCCGACTTAAGTACAAGAGGACTGACTCTTCCTCTTGATTATGTTTTGATTCATTCCTGTGACACTAGTTATAGATTCTGATGCTTCACTTCAGGTTTACTGTATCCCTTGGACCTTCTTATAGACGATGAAACACAGAAATTGCATCGGAATGGAATACAAAATGCAGGATGCCGACTTAAGTTTAAGATGACTGACTCTTCATACTGACTATGTTTTGAACCATTCCTGTGACACTAGTTATAGATTCCGATGCTTCACTTCAGATTTTCTGTATCCCTCTGACCTTCTTATTGACGATGAAGCACAGAAATTGCATCGGAATTACATACTAAAGGCACAATGCCGACATAAGTACAAGAATAATGTCTCTTCCTACTGTCTATGTTTTGAACCATTCCTGTGACACTAGTTATAGATTCCGATGCTTCACTTCAAGTTTACTGTATCCCTCTGTCCTTCTTATTGACGATGAAACACAGAAATAGCATCGGAATTAAATACAAAAGGCACAATACCGACTTAAGTACAAGAAGACTGACTCTTTCCACTGTCTATGTTTAGAACCATTCCTGTGACACTAGTTATAGACTCTGATGCTTCACTTCAGGTTTACTGTATCCCTTGGACCTTCTTATTGAAGATGAAACACAGAAATTGCATCGGAATTAAATACAAAAGGCACAATGCCGACTTAAGTACAAGAATACTGACTCTTCTTACTGTCTATGTTTTGAACCATCCCTGTGACACTTGTTATATATTCCGATGCTTTACTTCAGGTTTACTGTATCCCTCTGACCTTCTTATTGACGATGAAACACAGAAATTGCATCGGAAATAAATACAAAAGGCACAATGCCGAATTAAGTACAAGAAGACTGATTCTTCTTACTGTCTATGTTGTGAACCATTCATGTGACACTAGTTATAGATTCCAATGCTTCACTCCAGGTTTCCTGTATCCCCTGCTCCTTCTTATTGAGGCTGAAACACAGAAATTGCATCGGAATTAAATACAAAAGGCACAATGGCGACTTAAGTACAAGAAGACTGACTCTCCTTACTGACTATGCTTTGAACCATTCCTGTGACACTAGTTATAGATTCCGATGCTTCACTTCAGATTTACTGTATCCCTCTGACCTTCTTATTGACGATGAAACACAGAAATTGCATCGGAATTAAATACAAAAGGCACAATGCCGACTTTAGTACAAGAAGACTGACTCTTCTTACTGACTATGCTTTGAACCATTCCTGTGACACTAGTTATAGATTCCGATGCTTCACTTCAGATTTACTGTATCCCTCTGACCTTCTTATTGACGATGAAACACAGAAATTGCATCGGAATTAAATAATAAAGGCACAATGCCGAATTAAGTACAAGAAGACTGACTCTTCTTACTGTCGATGCTTTGAACCATTCCTGTGACACTAGTTATAGATTCCGATGCTTCACTCCAGGTTTAATGTATTCCTTGGACCTTCTTATTGACGATGAAACACAGAAATTGCATCGGAATTAAATGAAAAAGGCACAATGCCGACATAAGTACAAGAAGACTGACTCTTCTTACTGTCAATGTTTTGAAAAATTCCTGTGACACTAGTTATAGATTCCGATGCTTCACTCTAGGTTTACTATATCCCTTGGACCTTCTGATTGACGATGAAATACTGAAATTGCATCGGAATTAAATAGAAAATGCACAATGCCGACATAAGTACAAGAATAATGACTTTTCCTACTGTTTATGTTTTTAACCATTCCTGTGACACTAGTTACAGATTCTGATGCTTCTCTTCAGGTTTACTGCATCCCTCTGAACTTCTTATTGACAATGAAACACAGAAATTGCATCGGATTTAAATGCAAAATGCACAATGCCGACTTAAGTGCAAGAAGACTGACTCTTCCCACTGTCCAAGTTTTGAACCATTCCTGTGACACTAGTTATAGATTCCGATGCTTCACTTCCGGTTTACTGTATCCCTTGGACCTTGTTATTGAAGATGACAAAGAAATTGCATCGGAATAAAATACAAAAGGCACAATGCCGACTTAAGTACAAGAATACTGACTCTTCTTACTGTCTATGGTTTGAAACATCCCTGTGACACTTGTTATAGATTCCGATGCTTTACTCCAGGTTAACTGTATCCCTTGGACCTTCTTATTGACGATGAAACACAGAAATTGCATCGGAATCAAATACAAAAGGCACAATGCCGACTTTAGTACAAGAAGACTGTCTCTTCTTACTGACTATGTTTTGAACCATTCCTGTGACACTAGTTATAGATTCCGATGCTTCACTTCAGTTTTACTGTATCCCTCTGACGTTCTTATTGACGTTGAGACAGAGAAATTGCATCGGAATTAAATACAAAATGCACAATGCCGACTTAAGTACAAGAATACTGACTCTTCTTATTGTCTATGCTTTGAACCATGCCTGTGACACTTGTTATAGATTCCGATGCTTCACTCCAGGTTTACTGTATCCCTGGGACCTTCTTGTTGACGATGAAACACAGAAATTGCATCGCAATTAAATACAAAAGGCACAATGCCGACTTAAGTGCAAGAAGACTGACTCTTCCCACTATTTATGTTTTGAACCATTCCTGTGACACTAGTTATAGATTTAAATGCTTCACTTCCGGTTTACTGTATCCCTTGGACCTTCTTATTGACGATGAAGCACAGAAAATGCATCGGAATTATACACAAAAAGCACAATGCCGAATTAAATACAAGAAGACTGACTCTTCTTACTGACTATGTTTTGAACCATTAATGTGACACTAGTTATAGACTCTGATGCTTCACTTCAGGTTTACTGTATCCCTTGGATATTCTTATTGAAGATGAAACACAGAAATTGCATCGGAATTAGATACAAAAGGCACAATGCCGACTTAAGTACAAGAGGACTGACTCTTCCTCTTGATTATGTTTTGATTCATTCCTGTGACACTAGTTATAGATTCTGATGCTTCACTTCAGGTTTACTGTATCCCTTGGACCTTCTTATAGACGATGAAACACAGAAATTGCATCGGAATGGAATACAAAATGCAGGATGCCGACTTAAGTTTAAGATGACTGACTCTTCATACTGACTATGTTTTGAACCATTCCTGTGACACTAGTTATAGATTCCGATGCTTCACTTCAGATTTTCTGTATCCCTCTGACCTTCTTATTGACGATGAAGCACAGAAATTGCATCGGAATTACATACTAAAGGCACAATGCCGACATAAGTACAAGAATAATGTCTCTTCCTACTGTCTATGTTTTGAACCATTCCTGTGACACTAGTTATAGATTCCGATGCTTCACTTCAAGTTTACTGTATCCCTCTGTCCTTCTTATTGACGATGAAACACAGAAATAGCATCGGAATTAAATACAAAAGGCACAATACCGACTTAAGTACAAGAAGACTGACTCTTTCCACTGTCTATGTTTAGAACCATTCCTGTGACACTAGTTATAGACTCTGATGCTTCACTTCAGGTTTACTGTATCCCTTGGACCTTCTTATTGAAGATGAAACACAGAAATTGCATCGGAATTAAATACAAAAGGCACAATGCCGACTTAAGTACAAGAATACTGACTCTTCTTACTGTCTATGTTTTGAACCATCCCTGTGACACTTGTTATATATTCCGATGCTTTACTTCAGGTTTACTGTATCCCTCTGACCTTCTTATTGACGATGAAACACAGAAATTGCATCGGAAATAAATACAAAAGGCACAAAGCCGAAGTAAGTACAAGAAGACTGATTCTTCTTACTGTCTATGTTGTGAACCATTCATGTGACACTAGTTATAGATTCCAATGCTTCACTCCAGGTTTCCTGTATCCCCTGCTCCTTCTTATTGAGGCTGAAACACAGAAATTGCATCGGAATTAAATACAAAAGGCACAATGGCGACTTAAGTACAAGAAGACTGACTCTCCTTACTGACTATGCTTTGAACCATTCCTGTGACACTAGTTATAGATTCCGATGCTTCACTTCAGATTTACTGTATCCCTCTGACCTTCTTATTGACGATGAAACACAGAAATTGCATCGGAATTAAATACAAAAGGCACAATGCCGACTTTAGTACAAGAAGACTGACTCTTCTTACTGACTATGCTTTGAACCATTCCTGTGACACTAGTTATAGATTCCGATGCTTCACTTCAGATTTACTGTATCCCTCTGACCTTCTTATTGACGATGAAACACAGAAATTGCATCGGAATTAAATAATAAAGGCACAATGCCGAATTAAGTACAAGAAGACTGACTCTTCTTACTGTCGATGCTTTGAACCATTCCTGTGACACTAGTTATAGATTCCGATGCTTCACTCCAGGTTTAATGTATTCCTTGGACCTTCTTATTGACGATGAAACACAGAAATTGCATCGGAATTAAATGAAAAAGGCACAATGCCGACATAAGTACAAGAAGACTGACTCTTCTTACTGTCAATGTTTTGAAAAATTCCTGTGACACTAGTTATAGATTCCGATGCTTCACTCTAGGTTTACTATATCCCTTGGACCTTCTGATTGACGATGAAATACTGAAATTGCATCGGAATTAAATAGAAAATGCACAATGCCGACATAAGTACAAGAATAATGACTTTTCCTACTGTTTATGTTTTTAACCATTCCTGTGACACTAGTTACAGATTCTGATGCTTCTCTTCAGGTTTACTGCATCCCTCTGAACTTCTTATTGACAATGAAACACAGAAATTGCATCGGATTTAAATGCAAAATGCACAATGCCGACTTAAGTGCAAGAAGACTGACTCTTCCCACTGTCCAAGTTTTGAACCATTCCTGTGACACTAGTTATAGATTCCGATGCTTCACTTCCGGTTTACTGTATCCCTTGGACCTTGTTATTGAAGATGACAAAGAAATTGCATCGGAATAAAATACAAAAGGCACAATGCCGACTTAAGTACAAGAATACTGACTCTTCTTACTGTCTATGGTTTGAAACATCCCTGTGACACTTGTTATAGATTCCGATGCTTTACTCCAGGTTAACTGTATCCCTTGGACCTTCTTATTGACGATGAAACACAGAAATTGCATCGGAATCAAATACAAAAGGCACAATGCCGACTTTAGTACAAGAAGACTGTCTCTTCTTACTGACTATGTTTTGAACCATTCCTGTGACACTAGTTATAGATTCCGATGCTTCACTTCAGTTTTACTGTATCCCTCTGACGTTCTTATTGACGTTGAGACAGAGAAATTGCATCGGAATTAAATACAAAATGCACAATGCCGACTTAAGTACAAGAATACTGACTCTTCTTATTGTCTATGCTTTGAACCATGCCTGTGACACTTGTTATAGATTCCGATGCTTCACTCCAGGTTTACTGTATCCCTGGGACCTTCTTGTTGACGATGAAACACAGAAATTGCATCGCAATTAAATACAAAAGGCACAATGCCGACTTAAGTGCAAGAAGACTGACTCTTCCCACTATTTATGTTTTGAACCATTCCTGTGACACTAGTTATAGATTTAAATGCTTCACTTCCGGTTTACTGTATCCCTTGGACCTTCTTATTGACGATGAAGCACAGAAAATGCATCGGAATTATACACAAAAAGCACAATGCCGAATTAAATACAAGAAGACTGACTCTTCTTACTGACTATGTTTTGAACCATTAATGTGACACTAGTTATAGACTCTGATGCTTCACTTCAGGTTTACTGTATCCCTTGGATATTCTTATTGAAGATGAAACACAGAAATTGCATCGGAAATAATACAAAATTCACAATGCCGAATTAAGTACAAGAATACTAACTCTTATTACTGTCTATGCTTTGAACCATTCCTGTGACACTAGTAATAGATTCCGATGCTTCACTCTAGGTTTACTGTATCTCTTGGACCTTCTTATTGACGATGAAACACAGAAATGGCATCGGAATTAAATAAAAAAGGCACAATGCCGACTTAAGTACAAGAAGACTAATTCATCTTACTAGCTATGTTTCAACCATTGCTGTGACACTAGTTACAGATTCCGATGCTTCACTCCAGGTTTACTGTATCTTTTGGACCATCTTATTGCCTATGAAACACAGAAATTGCATCGGAATTATATACGAAAGGCACAATGCCGAATTAAGTACAAGAAGACTGGCTCTTCCTACTGTCTATGTTGTGAACCATTCATGTGACACTAGTTATAGATTCCAATGCTTCACTCCAGGTTTCCTGTATCCCCTGCTCCTTCTTATTGAGGCTGAAACACAGAAATTGCATCGGAATTAAATACATAAGGCACAATGGCGACTTAAGTACAAGAAGACTGACTCTTCTTACTGACTATGTTTGAACCATTCATGTGACACTAGTTATAGATTCCGATGCTTCACTTCAGATTTACTGTATCCCTCTGACCTTCTTATTGACGATGAAACACAGAAATTGCATCGGAAGTACATACTAAAGGCACAATGCCGACATAAGTACAAGAATAATGTCTCTTCCTACTGTCTATGTTTTGAACCATTCCTGTGACACTAGTTATAGATTCTGATGCTTCACTTCAGGTTTACTGTATCCCTCTGACCTTCTTATTGACGACGAAACACAGAAATTGCATCGGAATTAAATACAAAATGCCTAATGCCGTCTTAAGTACAAGAAATCTGACTCTTCTTACTGACTATGATTTGAAACATTGCTGTGACACTAGTTATAGATTCTGATGCTTCACTTCAGGTTTACTGTATCCCTCTGACCTTCTTATTGACGACGAAACACAGAAATTGCATCGGAATTAAATACAAAATGCCTAATGCCGTCTTAAGTACAAGATATCTGACTCTTCTTACTGACTATGATTTGAACCATTCCTGTGACACCAGTTTTAGACTGTAGTGCTTCACTTCAGGTTTACTGTATCCCTTGGACCTTCTTATTGAAGATGAAACACAGAAATTGCATCGGAATTAAATACAAAAGGCACAATGTCGACTTAAGTACAAGAATACTGACTCTTCTAATTGTCGATGTTTTGAACCATCCCTGTGACACTAGTTATAGATTCCGATGCTTCACTCCAGGTTTACTGTATCCCTTGGACCTTCTTGTTGACGATGAAACACAGAAATTGCATCGCAATTAAATAAAAAAGGCACAATGCCGACTTAAGTACAAGAAGACTGACTTTTCTTACTGTCTATGCTTTGAGCCATTCCTGTGACACTAGTTATAGATTCCGATGCTTCACTCCAGGTTTACTACATCCCTTGCAAATTCTAATTGACGATGAAATACAGAAATTGCATCGGAATTAAATGGAAAAGGCACAATGCCGACTTAAGTACAAGAAGACTGACTCTTCCTACTATCTATGTTTTGAACCATTCCTGTGCCACTAGTTATAGATTCCGATGCTTCACTTCAGGTTTCCTGTATCCCTCTGACCTTCTTATTGACGATGAAACACAGAAATTGCATCGGAATTAAATACAAAAGGCACAATGCCGACTTAAGAACAAGAAGACTGACTCTTCCCACTGTCCATGTTTTGAACCATTCCTGTGACACTAGTTATAGATTCCGATGCTTCACTTCCGTATTACTGTATCCCTTGGACCTTCTTATTGACGATGAAGCACAGACATTGCATCGGAATTAAATACAAAAGGAACAATGCCGACATAAGTACAAGAATACTGACTCTTCTTACTGTCTATGGTTTGAACCATTCCTGTGACACTAGTTATAGATTCCGATGCTTCACTTCCGTATTACTGTATCCCTCTGACCTTCTTATTGACGATGAAACACAGAAATTGCATCGGAATCAATTACAAAAGGCACAATGCCGACTTTAGTACAAGAAGAATGTCCCTTCTTACTGACTATGTTGTGAACCATTCCTTTGACACTAGTTATAGATTCCGATGCTTCACTTCAGATTTACTGTATCCCTCTGACGTTCTTATTGACGATGAAACACAGAAATTTCATCGAAATTAAATACAAAATGCACAATGCCGACTTAAGTACAAGAAGACTGACTCTTCTTACTGACTATGATTTGAACCATTCCTGTGACACTAGTTATAGACTGTAATGCTTCACTTCAGGATTACTGTATCCCTTGGACCTTCTTAGTGAAGATGCAACACAGAAATTGCATCGGAATTAAATACTAAAGGCACAATGCCGACTTAAGTACAAGAATACTGACTCTTCTTACTGTCTATGTTTTGAACCATCCCTGTGACACTTGTTATAGATTCCGATGCTTCACTCCAGGTTTACTGTATCCCTGGGACCTTCTTGTTGACGATGAAACACAGAAATTCCATCGCAATTAAGTAAAAAAAGCACAATGCCGACTTAAGAAGAAGAAAACTGACTTATCTTACTGTTTATGCTTTGAACCATTCCTGTGACACTAGTTATAGATTCCGATGCTTCACTCCAGGTTTACTATATCCCTTGGACATTCTTATTGACGATGAAATACAGAAACTGCATCGGAATTAAATAGAAAAGGCACAATGCCGACTTAAGTACAAGAAGACTGATTCTTCCTACTGTCCATGTTTTGAACCATTCCTGTGACACTAGTTATAGATTCCGATGCTTCACTTCAAGTTTACTGTATCCCTCTGACCTTCTTATTGACGATGAAACACAGAAATTGCATCGGAATTAAATACAAAAGGCACAATACCGACTTAAGTACAAGAAGACTGACTCTTTTCACTGTCTATGTTTTGAACCATTCCTGTGACACTAGTTAAAGATTCCGATGCTTCTCTTCCGGTTTGCTGTATCTCTTGGACCTTCTTATTGATGATGAAGCACAGAAATTGCATCGGAATTAAATACAAAAGGCACAATGCCGACTTAAGTACAAGAATACTGACTCTTCTTACTGACTATGTTTTGAACCATCCCTGTGACACTAGTTATAGACTCTGATGCTTCACTTCAGGTTTACTGTATCCCTTGGACCCTCTTATTGAAGATGAAACACAGAAATTGCATCGGAATTAAATACAAAAGGCACAATGCCGACTTAAGTACAAGAATACTGACTCTTCTTACTGTCTATGTTTTGAACCATCCCTGTGACACTTGTTATATATTCCGATGCTTTACTTCAGGTTTACTTTATCCCTCTGACCTTCTTATTGACGATGAAACACAGAAATTGCATCGGAAATAAATACAAAAGGCACAATGCCGAATTAAGTACAAGAAGACTGATTCTTCTTACTGTCTATGTTGTGAACCATTCATGTGACACTAGTTATAGTTTCCAATGCTTCACTCCAGGTTTCCTGTATCCCCTGCTCCTTCTTATTGAGGCTGAAACACAGAAATTGCATCGGAATTAAATACAAAAGGCACAGTGGCGACTTAAGTACAAGAAGACTGACTCTTCTTACTGACTATGTTTTGAACCATTCATGTGACACTAGTTATAGATTCCGCTGCTTCACTTCAGGTTTACTGTATCCCTTGGACCTTCTTATTGACGATGAAACACAGAAATTGCATCGGAATTAGACACAAGATTCACAATGCCGACTTAAGTACAAGAATACTGACTCTTCCTACTGACTATGTTTTGATTCATTCCTGTGACACTAGTTATAGATTCTGATGCTTTACTTCAGGTTCACTGTATCCCTTGGACCTTCTTATTGACGATGAAACACAGAAATTGCATCGGAATTAAATACAAAAGGCAGAATGCCGACTTAAGTACAAGAAGACTGACTCTTCTTCCTGACTATGCTTTGAACCATTCCTGTGACACTAGTTATAGATTCCGATGCTTCACTTCAGATTTACTATATCCCTCTGACCTTCTTACTGACGATGAAACACAGAAATTGCATCGGAATTAAATACTAAAGGCACAATGCCGAATTAAGTACAATAAGACTGACTCTTCTTACTGTCGATGTTTTGAACCATTCCTGTGACACTAGTTATAGATTCCGATGCTTCACTCCAGGTTTAATGCATTCCCTGGACCTTCTTATTGACGATGAAACACAGAAATTGCATCGGAATTAAATAAAAAAGGCACAATGCCGATTTAAGTACAAGAAGACTGACTCTTCTTACTGTCTATGATTTGAACCATTCCTGTGACACTAGTTATAGATTCCGATGCTTCACTCTAAGTTTACTATATCCCTTGGACCTTCTGATTGACGATGAAATACTGAAATTGCATCGGAATTAAATAGAAAATGCACAATGCCGACATAAGTACAAGAATAATGACTCTTCCTACTGTCTATGTTTTGAACCATTCCTGTGACACTAGTTACAGATTCTGATGCTTCACTTCAGGTTTACTGTATCCCTCTGACCTTGTTATTGACAATGAAACACAGAAATTGCATCGGAATTAAATACAAAAGGCACAATGCCAACTTAAGTGCAAGAAGACTGACTCTTCCCACTGTCCATGTTTTGAACCATTCCTGTGACACTAGTTATAGACTCTGATGCTTCACTTCAGATTTACTGTATCCCTCTGACCTTCTTATTGACGATGAAACACAGAAATTGCATCGGAATTACATACTAAAGGCACAATGCCGACATAAGTACAAGAATAATGTCTCTTCCTACTGTCTATGTTTTGAACCATTCCTGTGACACAAGTTATAGATTCTGATGCTTCACTTCAGGTTTACTGTATCCCTCTGACCTTCTTATTGACGACGAAACACAGAAATTGCATCGGAATTAAATACAAAATGCACAATGCCGTCTTAAGTACAAGAAATCTGACTCTTCTTACTGACTATGATTTGAACCATTCCTGTGACACCAGTTTTAGACTGTAGTGCTTCACTTCAGGTTTACTGTATCCCTTGGACCTTCTTATTGAAGATGAAACACAGAAATTGCATCGGAATTAAATACAAAAGGCACAATGTCGACTTAAGTACAAGAATACTGACTCTTCTAATTGTCGATGTTTTGAACCATCCCTGTGACACTAGTTATAGATTCCGATGCTTCACTCCAGGTTTACTGTATCCCTTGGACCTTCTTGTTGACGATGAAACACAGAAATTGCATCGCAATTAAATAAAAAAGGCACAATGCCGACTTAAGTCCAAGAAGACTGACTTTTCTTATTGTCTATGCTTTGAGCCATTCCTGTGACACTAGTTATAGATTCCGATCCTTCACTCCAGGTTTTCTACATCCCTTGCAAATTCTAATTGACGATGAAATACAGAAATTGCATCGGAATTAAATGGAAAAGGCACAATGCCGACTTAAGTACAAGAAGACTGACTCTTCCTACTATCTATGTTTTGAACCATTCCTGTGCCACTAGTTATAGATTCCGATGCTTCACTTCAGGTTTCCTGTATCCCTCTGACCTTCTTATTGACGATGAAACACAGAAATTACATCGGAATTAAATACAAAAGGCACAATGCCGACTTAAGAACAAGAAGACTGACTCTTCCCACTGTCCATGTTTTGAACCATTCCTGTGACACTAGTTATAGATTCCGATGCTTCACTTCCGTATTACTGTATCCCTTGGACCTTCTTTTTGACGATGAAGCACAGAAATTGCATCGGAATTAAATACAAAAGGAACAATGCCGACATAAGTACAAGAATACTGACTCTTCTTACTGTCTATGGTTTGAACCATCCCTGTGACACTTGTTATAGATTCCGATGCTTTACTCCAGGTTTACTGTATCCCTTGGACCTTCTTATTGACGATGAAACACAGAAATTGCATCGGAATCAATTACAAAAGGCACAATGCCGACTTTAGTACAAGAAGACTGTCCCTTCTTACTGACTATGTTGTGAACCATTCCTTTGACACTAGTTATAGATTCCGATGCTTCACTTCAGATTTACTGTATCCCTCTGACGTTCTTATTGACGATGAAACACAGAAATTTCATCGAAATTAAATACAAAATGCACAATGCCGACTTAAGTACAAGAAGACTGACTCTTCTTACTGACTATGATTTGAACCATTCCTGTGACACTAGTTATAGACTGTAATGCTTCACTTCAGGATTACTGTATCCCTTGGACCTTCTTAGTGAAGATGAAACACAGAAATTGCATCGGAATTAAATATTAAAGGCACAATGCCGACTTAAGTACAAGAATACTGACTCTTCTTACTGTCTATGTTTTGAACCATCCCTGTGACACTTGTTATAGATTCCGATGCTTCACTCCAGGTTTACTGCATCCCTGGGACCTTCTTGTTGACGATGAAACACAGAAATTCCATCGCAATTAAGTAAAAAAGGCACAATGCCGACTTAAGAAGAAGAAAACTGACTTATCTTACTGTTTATGCTTTGAACCATTCCTGTGACACTAGTTATAGATTCCGATGCTTCACTCCAGGTTTACTATATCCCTTGGACATTCTTATTGACGATGAAATACAGAAACTGCATCGGAATTAAATAGAAAAGGCACAATGCCGACTTAAGTACAAGAAGACTGATTCTTCCTACTGTCTATGTTTTGAACCATTCCTGTGACACTAGTTATAGATTCCGATGCTTCACTTCAAGTTCTCTGTATCCCTCTGAGCTTCTTATTGACGATGAAACACAGAAATTGCATCGGAATTAAATACAAAAGGCACAATACCGACTTAAGTACAAGAAGACTGACTCTTTTCACTGTCTATGTTTTGAACCATTCCTGTGACACTAGTTATAGATTCCGATGCTTCTCTTCCGGTTTACTGTATCTCTTGGACCTTCTTATTGATGATGAAGCACAGAAATTGCATCGGAATTAAATACAAAAGGCAAAATGCCGACTTAAGTACAAGAATACTGACTCTTCTTACTGACTATGTTTTGAACCATTCCTGTGACACTAGTTATAAACTCTGATGCTTCACTTCAGGTTTACTGTATCCCTTGGACCTTCTTATTGAAGATGAAACACAGAAATTGCATCGGAATTAAATACAAAAGGCACAATGCCGACTTAAGTACAAGAATACTGACTCTTCTTACTGTCTATGTTTTGAACCATCCCTGTGACACTTGTTATATATTCCGATGCTTTACTTCAGGTTTACTGTATTCCTCTGACCTTCTTATTGACGATGAAACACAGAAATTGCATCGGAAATAAATACAAAAGGCACAACGCCGAATTAAGTACAAGAAGCCTGATTCTTCTTACTGTCTATGTTGTGAACCATTCATGTGACACTAGTTATAGATTCCAATGCTTCACTCCAGGTTTCCTGTATCCCCTGCTCCTTCTTATTGAGGCTGAAACACAGAAATTGCATCGGAATTAAATACAAAAGGCACAATGGCGACTTAAGTACAAGAAGACTGACTCTTCTTACTGACTATGTTTTGAACCATTCATGTGACACTAGTTATAGATTCCGCTGCTTCACTTCAGGTTTACTGTATCCCTTGGACCTTCTTATTGACGATGAAACACAGATATTGCATCGGAATTAGATACAAGATTCACAATGCCGACTTAAGTACAAGAATACTGACTCTTCCTACTGACTATGTTTTGATTCATTCCTGTGACACTAGTTATAGATTCTGATGCTTTACTTCAGGTTCACTGTATCCCTTGGACCTTCTTATTGACGATGAAACACAGATATTGCATCGGAATTAAATACAAAAGGCAGAATGCCGACTTAAGTACAAGAAGACTGACTCTTCTTACTGACTATGCTTTGAACCATTCCTGTGACACTAGTTATAGATTCCGATGCTTCGCTTCAGATTTACTGTATCCCTCTGACCTTCTTATTGACGATGAAACACAGAAATTGCTTCGTAATTAAATACTAAAGGCACAATGCCGAATTAAGTACAAGAAGACTGACTCTTCTTACTGTCGATGTTTTGAACCATTCCTGTGACACTAGTTATAGATTCCGATGCTTCACTCCAGGTTTAATGCATTCCTTGGACCTTCTTATTGACGATGAAACACAGAAATTGCATTGGAATTAAATAAAAAAGGCACAATGCCGATTTAAGTACAAGAAGACTGACTCTTCTTACTGTCTATGTTTTGAACCATTCCTGTGACACTAGTTATAGATTCCGATGCTTCACTCTAGGTTTACTATATCCCTTGGACCTTCTGATTGACGATGAAATACTGAAATTGCATCGGAATTAAATAGAAAATGCACAATGCCGACATAAGTACATGAATAATGACTCTTCCTACTGTCTATGTTTTGAACCATTCCTGTGACACTAGTTACAGATTCTGATGCTTCACTTCAGGTTTACTGTATCCCTCTGACCTTGTTATTGACAATGAAACACAGAAATTGCATCGGAATTAAATACAAAAGGCACAATGCCGACTTAAGTGCAAGAAGACTGACTCTTCCCACTGTCCATGCTTTGAACCATTCCTGTGACACTAGTTATAGATTCCGATGCTTCACTTCCGGTTTACTGTGTCCCTTGGACCTTCTTATTGAAGATGACACAGAAATTGCATCGGAATTAAATACAAAAGGCACAATGCCGACTTAAGTACAAGAATACTGACTCTTCTTACTGTCTATGGTTTGAACCATCCCTGTGACACTTGTTATAGATTCCGATGCTTTACTCCAGGTTAACTGTATCCCTTGGACCTTCTTATTGACGATGAAACACAGAAATTGCATCGGAATCAAATACAAAAGGCACAATGCCGACTTTAGTACAAGATGACTGTCTCTTCTTACTGACTATGTTTTGAACCATTCCTGTGACACTAGTTATAGATTCCGATGCTTCACCTCAGATTTACTGTATCCCTCTGACGTTCTTATTGACGTTGAGACACAGAAATTGCATCGGAATTAATTACAAAATGCACAATGCCGACTTAAGTACAAGAATACTGACTCTACTTACTGTCTATGTTTTGAACCATCCCTGTGCCACTTGTTATAGATTCCGGTGCTTCACTCTAGGTTTACTGTATCCCTTGGACCTTCTTATTGACGATGAAACACAGAAATGGCATCGGAATTAAATAAAAAAGGCACAATGCCGACTTAAGTACAAGAAGACTAATTCATCTTACTAGCTATGTTTCAACCATTGCTGTGACACTAGTTACAGATTCCGATGCTTCACTCCAGGTTTACTGTATCTTTTGGACCTTCTTATTGACTATGAAACACAGAAATTGCATCGGAATTATATACGAAAAGCACAATGCCGACTTAAGTACAAGGAGACTGACTCTTCTTACTGTCTAGGCTTTGAACCATTCCTGTGACACTAGTTATAGATTCCGATGCTTCACTTCGGGTTTACTGTATCCCTTGGACCTTCTTATTGACGATAAAACACAGCAATTGCTTCGGATTTAAATAGAAAAGGCACAATGCCGACTTAAGTACAAGAAGACTGACTCTTCCTGCTGTCTATATTTTGAACCATTCCTGTGACACTAGTTATAGATTCCGATGCTTCACTTAAGGGTTTACTGCATCCCTCTGCCATTCTTATTGACGATGAAACACAGAAATTGTAGCGGAATTAAATACAAAAGGCACAATACCGACTTAAGTACAAGAAGACAGATTCTTCTTCTGTCTATGTTTTGAACCAATCCTGTGATACCAGTTATAGATTTCGATGCTTCACTTCAGGTTTACTGTATCCCTTGGACCTACTTATTGACGATGAAACACAGAAATTGCATCAGAATTAAATACAAAAGGCACAATGCCGACTTAAGTACAAGAAGACTGACTCTTCTTACTGACTATGCTTTGAACCATTCCTGTGACACTAGTTATAGATTCCGATGATTCACTTCAGTTTTACTGTATACCTCTGAGGTTCTTATTGACGATGAAACACAGAAATTGCATCGAAATTAAATACAAAATGCACAATGCCGACTTAAGTACAAGAAGACTGACTCTTCTTACTGACTATGATTTGAACCATTCCTGTGACACTAGTTATAGACTGTAATGCTTCACTTCAGGATTACTGTATCCCTTGGACCTTCTTAGTGAAGATGAAACACAGAAATTGCATCGGAATTAAATACAAAAGGCACAATGCCGACTTAAGTACAAGAATACTGACTCTTCTTACTGTCTATGTTTTGAACCATCCCTGTGACACTTGTTATAGATTCCGATGCTTCACTCCAGGCCTACTGTATCCCTGGGACCTTCTTGTTGACGATGAAACACAGAAATTGCATCGCAATTAAATAAAAAAGGCACAATGCCGACTTAAAAACAAGAAAACTGACTTTTCTTACTGTTTATGCTTTGAACCGTTCCTGTGACACTAGTTATAGATTCCGATGATTCACTCCAGGTTTACTATATCCCTTGGACATTCTTATTGACGATGAAATACAGAAACTGCATCGGAATCAAATAGAAAAGGCACAATGCCGACTTAAGTACAAGAAGACTGATTCTTCCTACTGTCTATGTTTTGAACCATTCCTGTGACACTACTTATAGATTCCGATGCTTCACTTCAAGTTTACTGTATCCCTCTGACCTTCTTATTGATGATGAAGCACAGAAATTGCATCGGAATTATATACAAAATGCACAATGCCGACTTAAATACAAGAAGACTGACTCTTCTTACTGACTATGTTTAGAACCATTCCTGTGACACTAGTTATAGACTCTCATGCTTCACCTCAGGTTTACTGTATCCCTTGGACCTTCTTAGTGAAGATGAAACACAGAAATTGCATCGGAATTAAATACAAAAGGCACAATGCCGACTTAAGTACAAGAAGACTGACTCTTCCTACTGTCTATGTTTTGAACCGTTCCTGTGACACTATTTATAGATTTCGATGCTTCACTTCAGGTTTACTGTATCCCTGGGACCTTCTTGTTGACGATGAAACACAGAAATTGCATCGGAATGAAATAAAAAAGGCACAATGCCAACTTAAGTACAAGAAGACTGACTCTTCTTACTGACTATGTTTTGAACCATTCCTGTGACACTAGTTATAGATTCCGATGATTCACTTCAGATTTTCTGTATCCCTCTGACCTTCTTATTGACGATGAAACACTGAAATTGCATCGGAATTAAATGCTAAAGGCACAATGCCGAATTAAGTACAAGAAGACTGACTCTTCTTACTGTCAATGTTTTGAACCATTCCTGTGACACTAGTTATAGATTCCGATGCTTCACTCCAGGTTTACTATATCCCTTGGACCTTCGTATTGACGATGAAATACAGAAATTGCATCGGAATTAAATAGAAAAGGCACAACGCAGACATAAGTACAAGAAGACTGACTCTTCTCACTGACTATGTTTGAACCATTCCTGTGACACTAGTTATAGACTCTGATGCATCACTTCTGGTTTACTATATCCTTTGGACCTTCTTATTGAAGATGAAACACAGAGATTGCATCGGAATTAAATACAAAAGGCACAATGCCGACTTAAGTACAAGAAGCCTGACTCTTCTTACTGACTATGTTTTGAACCATTCCTGTGACACTAGTTATGGATTCCGATGATTCACTTCAGATTTACTGTATCCCTCTGACCTTCTTATTGACGATGAAACACAGAAATTGCATCGGAATTTAATGCTAAAGGCACAATGCCGAATTAAGTACAAGAAGACTGACTCTTCTTACTGACTATGTTTTGAACCATTCCTGTGACACTAGTTTTTGATTCCCATGCTTCACTTCAGATTTTCTGTATCCCTCTGAACTTCTTATTGACGATGAAACACAGAAATTGCATCGGAATTAAATGCTAAAGGCACAATGCCGAATTAAGTACAAGAAGACTGACCCTTCCTAATGTCTATGGTTTGAACCATTCCTATGACACTAGTTATAGATTCCGATGCTTCACTTCAGATTTACTGTATGCCTCTTACGTTCTTATTGGCGATGAAACACAGAAATTGCATCGGAATTAAATACAAAAGGCACAATGCCGACTTAAGTACAAGAAGACTGACTCTTCTTACTGACTATGATTTGAACAATTCCTATGACACTAGTTATAGATTCCGATGCTTCACTTCAGATTTACTGTATCCCTCTGACGTTCATATTGACGATGAAACACAGAATTTGCATCGGAATTAAAAAAAAAGGCACAATGCTGACTTAAGTACAAGAAGACTTACTCATCTTACTGTCTATGTTTTGAACCATTCCTATGACACTAGTTATAGATTCCGATGCTTCACTTCAGATTTACTGTATCCCTCTTACGTTCTTATTGGCGATGAAACACAGAAATTGCATCGGAATTAAATACAAAAGGCACAATGCCGACTTAAGTACAAGAAGACTGACTCTTCTTACTGTCTATGTTTTGAACCATTCCTGTGACACTAGTTATAGATTCCGGTGATTTACTTCAGGTTTACTGTGACCCATGGACCTTCTTATTGACGATGAAACACAGAAAGTGCATCGGAATTAAATGCAAAAGGCACAATGCCGACTTAAGTACAAGAGGACTGACTCCTCTTACTGACTATGTTTTGAACCATTCCTGTGACACTACTTACAGATTCAGATGCTTCACTTCAGGTTTACTGTATCCCTTGGACCTTCTTATTAACGATGAAACACAGAAATTTCATCGGAAGTAAATAGAAAAGACACAATGCCGACATAAGTACAATAAGACTGACTCATCTTACTGACTATGTTTTGAATCATTCCTGTGACACTAGTTATACATTCTGATGTTTCACTTCAGGTTTACTGTATAACTTGGAACTTCTTATTGACGATGAAACAAAGAAATTGCATCGGAATTAAATACAGAAGGCACAATGCCGACTTAAGTACAAGAAGACTGACTCTTCTTACTGACTATGTTTTGAACCATTCCTGTGACGCTAGTTATAGATTCCGATGTTTCACTTCAGATTTTCTGTA